>NC_022020.1:57861252-57866317 GCF_000317375.1 Microtus ochrogaster
GGCCGGGTGCCAGGGACGCAGCCCCGCCCCTCCTATTTCAACAATTTGCCACGTTGTGAGTGGCTTATTTCATTCAGTACAATGTCTTCATGGCACATCCATGTGGTACTATGTATCAGATGTTAGTCCTCTTTCAGGAATATACCATTTCCCTGCTGATGGAAACTGAGTCTTCCTGCAGGCTGTTGTAAATGGTGTATACCAGCTACTATGAATGCTGGTATACAAGGATCCATTCAAGTCCCTGTTTTTAGGGGTTTTTTTAAATATATACCTAAGAGTAGAATTTATATATTAAATCGTCTCTTAGTTTCAGCTGTCAACTTGACACAGTCCAGAACTACAAGGAGGGACCTCATCTGAGAGATTGCCTTGATCTGACTGGCCTCTGTGCATGTCTATGGGTCATTTTCTTGATTGGTGATTGATGCTGGAGTACCTAACCCACTATGGATGGTGCCACCTCTGGGCACATGGCCCTGTATTGTATAAGAACACTGACTGAGTGGAAGCAGGGAAGAACGAGCCAGTAAGTAGTGTTCCTCCATTATCTCTGCATCAGGTCCTTCCTTGAGGTTCTAGCCTTGAGTTCCTGCCTAACTTTCCTTGTGTCAACTTGACACAAGAGAAAATTATCTAAGAAGAAGGAACCTCAATTAAGAAAATCCCTCCAGTAGATTGGGTTGTAGACAAGCCTGTAGGGCATTTTCTTAATTAGTGATTGATGAGGGAGGGATGTCATCCCTGGGCTGGTGGTCCTTGGTTCTATAAGAAAGCAAGCTGAGTAAGTCATGGGGAGGAAGCCAGTAAGCAGCACCCCTCCATGGCCTCTACATCAGCTCCTGCCTCCAGGATCCTGCTCTGTTTGAATTTCTGTCCTGACTTCCTTCAGTGATTAGCAGCAATGTGAAAAGCCAAATAAACCACATCCTCCCCTGTCTGATTTTTGGTCATGGTGTTTCATCACCGAGATAGTAGCCCTAACTAAGACATTAACCTAAATATTCTTCTGCTGTTTTTATGAAAAACGGAGCTCGATAATCCACATATGGTGCTTGCTAAGGCGTGGTAGAAGCAGGATAGCTCCATTTTTATGTGACTGGATATTCTATTGTGCCAGTTTCATTTATTGTTCAATGTCTTCCTCGCTGGTTTGAAACTCTGACTGCATTGTCATATAAACCCAGGACGAGACTGTCTTCTTTTCATTGAGCTAATGTTCATAGCTATACAGGAGCCTACACTGTTCACTTTAGAGGCTGTTCATAGCTTTTCCACACATTTTCACCTTTAGATGAAATTTACCTCCATGTTTACGTAGTTAATGTAAACGCTTCTAAGGACTATAACTAGGATTTTATTGGTTGATGGCTGAATGTTAGGAACATTTTTACTACTACGAACATTTTACTAATATGAATAGAAGAATTTGCAAATAGGAGCTTCGACTCTTCACCATTTCTTCAGGTCATCCTTTCCTTTCTTCCCTAAGGACAGTCTGCATGGTCTTTCCTTTAGGTTTACTTTTATTGCTGCTGTGAATGCAACATAGGAGAATCCATCTTTACACATTGGTCACAGGACATGAAGAGATCAAGCTAGTACTGCCCAGGAAGCTTCCTCCCTTCTGCATAGATTTCACAATGCTGGGAAGGCTGCTGGAGGTGCAGAAAGTTCACTGGCAGTCTTACCCAGCAGGGAATGACTTAGACTGTAATAATGACCGGGATGGCAAGATATGCCCATGGATTCTATAGAGGCATGAATGTCATAGGGGTAACAGCCGCTTGCTGATTGCAAATGAGGTCATCTTCAACTTGACATTGGAAATGCGCTTATGTCTTTTTTTGTGCCTGGCTACAGTTAGTCATCTTGCAACAAGTCAGTTTGGGAGCTGATACAAAAGTCATAATAAGCTATGTTATACTACATTAATAATAACCTTTCAATTGAATTTCATTCTTATGCTGAATGTCCTCTGTGAGTCAGCTACTAGTTCTGCTTCATATCTTCCAACGGTTGAATAAGCAGAAGAGTTTACCATTATTTGAAATATTACTGTTGGCAAAGGCAAGAAATACAGAAATCATGAACTGTCTCCTTAAAAATCTACCTAGAAGCTGGGTGTTGGTTACGTACACCTTTAATCCCAGCACTCAGGAGGCAGAGGCAGGCAGATCTCTGTGAGTTCGAGGCCAACCTGGTCTACAAGAGCTAGTTACAGAACAGTCTACAAAGCTACAGAGAAATCCTGTCTCAAAAAACAAAACAAAAATATCTTCCTAGAAGAAAGAAGTAAGTATGTATCATTCATACCCAACTGTGAACTGTGTAAGCTACAAGAATGACTGGCCTGGTAAGCCACACCCACTGACACAATAGCAGCACAAACTGCATGGGAGTAACCAACAACTTTATTTTTATTAATTTAAAGCCCACTCTAAAAAATAAGACTCATACCTACCATGGCCAAGGACTGGTTATTAGACAGGACATAGGTCCTAAGACAGAACCTGCTACTCTTATTCTGCTAAATGGACATAGTACCAAATATCATTGCACCCATAGATAAAGGCATCTTTTAACTATTATCTGAGAAGCTTCTATTTACAATAAATGATAGCCAACACAGATACCCACAATTGGCCAAGGTGCAGAGAATAAAATCCTGCAGAATGTTCACAGAACATATCCATGGCACTACCTTCTCCCAAGTCTCAAGTATCACGTGGAAGAGGGGTGGGAAGAATCTAAGAACCAGTGGTAGCTGAGGACTTATAAAGAAACAGCATCTTGTGGACATCACAGGGAGGCTACACATATGGACTCACATTTGTTATGACAGCATGTACAAGATCTGTCAAGCCCAAGCCAGACTGAATTCCAGCAAGGATAGTTGCATTGGGTGCAAACTTCTACACCCTAGTCAAGAAACTATTGGCAATTCTTAGCTTCTGGGAAAAGAAGGGTCTGCTTTCTCTAAAATTCTAACCCCCTATGAGTCAACCATGATTGAGTGGAAGGACACATATCTAAGAATATTTAGGCAGCACCAATTGACCTTAATGGGGAGGGGGAAGGGAAGGAGATAAATCTGGGAAGGAATATTGGGACAAGGGAGGGTGAATATTATCGACATTCAGCCTATGAAATTTTCAAAGAAATGATTTTTTACAAGAGATCACTAACTGACAAACATACTGACATACTATCATTTATAGAAAATGATAGAAAAATAATAGGTAGGATCTGAAAAGCGCACACCCAAGAGTTAACAGTTATCAACCATTATTTCTGGCTAGACACTCTCTGACATCGTATTTTGTGTTCTTGTGAATATGAATGTATATAATGAACAAATACTGCTTTGTTATAAAAAATAATATGTAGTAGAATAAAATAGATATTGTTGAACATTTTTACATATTAAAACATGGTTTTCAGAATTAATGTACAAACTGGAATCACTTTTCTTGATTTATTTGATCTATATATAATAAGAGAAAAAATTACTACTGGTAAAAAATGTATCAAAGATATACCTAAGATATATGTAAAATGTAAAAATGCATCAGCTTTGACTTGCATGCTGACTTTAATCTAAAAACATTTCCAGTTAATGTAAAAATACACAATGAAAGGAAAAAATATTAAGGGATGACTTTTTTCAGGTAGTGTAGAAATTTTTGTGGGGTTGAAGAAAAGGGATGAACCATTGTAATATGTTTAATCCCTAAAAATCAGCTTTTACTTCCTCAAAGACAGTAGCAATCCTTCTGAAAAGACAGTCTGCAAAGGCAGGGAAAATTTTTTAACAGGCTGAGATGTCCCACAAGGACCTCCAACTCACTCTCCTTAGGTATCATACCCTATGTAACATGGATGGCATTATTTCTGGGGAGACATGAGCAAACATCTACACACAGCAAAGAGGGAACTGAGACAGGCCAACGCATGGACACCATCAAAGAAAATGGTGGTTTTTATTGGGGTTATTTACAAAACTATGATGAAGGGTTAATTCAGGAGCAGAAAGAACTCCAAGCTGCATCGCCAAGATCACTCCAATATGGATAATAGCTCACAAAAGCTGGAAACTTGTAGCTCATTATATAACCTGTGACAGGTCAATAAGTTATCAGGGCCATTTTTTAGGCAGCTCGGGTTATCTGAGCCCCTTCCAGACACTTGGTTGGTCTCTGCTTCTTCCATGGCTCCAATAAGTAATTTAGCTAGACTCTGTCTCATCCAGTCAGCTCTACTTGCCTGGGAGTCTCCTAAGCAGGTTAGTTTGTCTGAGAATGTCTGTCTCTCAGAAGCCAGACTTCTCCTAGATCCTCTCTACCATCATATTCTGCCTCTTCAGGGGCCCAGAAACAGTGGCCAAGTGGCCATGGACTGACACTTTAGAGACCATGATACAGACTAAATCTTTTCTTCTTCAAGTTGATTAATCAAATATTTTTATCACAGCATGAAAAAGTTGACTCCCATATTTTCTTACTTTGCAACCCTGATTGAACATGGTCTTCACCCAAACTTAGTCTTTCCAGGAAATTTTGAAAAGAAATCACTCAAAAGTTCCAATAGATAGTATTAAGGTTTTTGGAACAAGAGTAGTACTATTTTCTAGTATATAACTGGAATGACAATATTCTGTCTCATGGGGCCAAATGCTTATAATGATTTTTCTCTCCATGTAAATTATTTCTGGTATGGGGTGTTGTTGTCTTTTTTCATCTTTCTTAGCCTGTCAGTGAAATCTTACCCTTTTCTTGCAAATCCACAGGATAATCAATGGGCCTGATGCTAATGGAACCAGCGAATTCTACAGAAAAAGGTTGGCTCCCTGAGGAATGTATTTAAGATATAATTCAAAGCAACTCAAATCCAGATATAAGGCAAAGTTCAGAGAAGTAGGACAGGTGCCCAGCGTCGACTCTTACGGTGGGAGTGGATAGGAAGAGATGTTACCAGGCTGATAAATAATTAAGTGGAATTATGTCACCAAATTCCTCTTAGCCATGTCAAGTCTTCATGTCACACTGTTGGATAAAATACTTAA
>NC_022020.1:57866958-57891601 GCF_000317375.1 Microtus ochrogaster
ACCTGCTCTTGGGGTGGCAAACAACTGGAAAAGAGCAATTTGCCAGCTGCATCAGCTGAGTTGACATAGCATCAGGAGAAAGGAACACACTCAACAATTTGATTGGAGTAGGAAGTCACCTGAACAATAGTTGGATCAGGAAGTATGTTTGACTTGAATATGTCCTGGCCTGCTAGTTTCATATCAACTCAACACTTAGCCAGGTCTCTGCTGACCTTCACGCTTTGTGAAGGGGCTCTTGTTAAATGTCACCTTTCCCCGTGAGTCTAGGGAGGACATCAGAAGGGAAGGTAACTAGTGACGGCCCCCGTGAGGACTCCAGGTTCACAAGAAAAGTTCCATGAACTGTACACTTCCCCTCCCCCTCAAAACACTGGACTATTTTAATAAATACATTTTTAAACTGATCTATATGAGGTATGTGGTCAAATACATTTTAAGATTATATATTTCATTTGTAAATTAAAACAACAGGAGCACACACACAGACACCACTATGTTTAAATCAGGGTGGGATAAGTTCTTTCTGAGACCTATGGCCCCTAGTTTGGGGTTGAGAAATATTTACTCTTAGGCCCTCTTTTGTAGTTCTGGCATTGCAATCAGACTGGTGTCCGTGCCTTGGATTGTGGCGGTGGGTTGGGGGGGATATGTTTGGATGCCACAGTCAAGTATGGATTGAGCATACTGAAAGCCCTTGAAAAACACAGCACAATTTTTCACAGCTTGGAACTACCAAGCTCCAAATGCCAATTGGGCCAAAGGCAAAAAGTCAGCAAGTTAGATTTTCTTCTGGAATATCAGGAAATGGAAAGAAGGGGGAGTATTGGGGAAGGCGTCCTAAGGTATTTCTAGTGCTTTCTGTGCCACAGTAGAAAACAAAGACTTAACTCAAAACACAATAACGAACTTAGGCCATGTAACTATTTAAAGGAGTCTGTTTCCTTGTGTATTAAAAAGAACCCCAAAGTTTCACAGTTTCTAGAAATTATCCCTCTCCATAAAGCTAGAACTCGGCTTCTTACAGAAATTTGCCATGTTTTAAATTCCTCTATATTTATTACTTTGTTCCTTCATACAACACGAACATTAATTATTTAGTCATTAGTAGCCCTTGGCAATTTGGATTCTTAGAAGCAGAGCACAGTGTACCCATCCTTAGAGCTGTCTAAGAAACAGGTTGCCCCACTCTGCTTCCATGGATTGTTGGAGGGTCATCTCCTCAGCGTGGATTGGAATATTAAACAAAGGCTTCAAAGTTCGGAGCATCTACTCAATCAAAGCTCTGCTGATAAAGATGAGCTGTTGAACTGAAACACAAATTAACCAGTTTCCTCAATCAGAAGTCAGCTTACAAACTAGGGTCCAGAAGCCAAATCCAACTGCGTCCAACGCTTTAAATAAAGTATGATTGGAACAGAGTCACATCGTCTCCCGGGTGCGTATCAAAGGTTGCTGTCCCCCAGTGAAGGCAACATTGAACAGAGGTCGTGTGGCCACAGAACCAGCTGTTTACTATAGAGCCCTCTCAGAAGCAGCTTGCCATCCAGCTCCAACATGGTGGCTTATGATTCTGACTATAAACTGAAATCACATTTGGAGCTTAAAAATAACAATGTTCAGGTCTTATTTTCAGAGATTTTTCTTCAGCTATCCTAGGATGAGGGGTATGAGGTTTACAACCTCACCCTGTGATTTTTAACAGTTGAATGTTCACTTCTATAGGTTCCCTGAGCTGATGTGGGAGTGTCATATATCAATCTGTTGATTTCATTGGTTAAGCAATAAAGAAACTGCTTGGCCCTCATAGGTTAAAACATAGGTGGGAGGAGTAAACAGAACAGAATGCTGAGAGGAAGAGGAAGTGAGCGAAGACTCGACAGCTCTGCTCTCTGGAGCAGTGATGCCTTGCTCCCGGCTCCCAGGCAGACACATGTGATGAAGCTCTGACCCAGGATGGACGTAGGCTAGAATCTTCCCGGTAAGACCGGTGCTCACAGATTATTAGAGATGGGTTGATCGGGATATCAGAATTAGCCAGTAAGGGCTAGAGCTAAAGGGCCAAGCAGTGTTTAAATGATTATAGTTTCCGTGTAATTATTTCGGGTAAAGCTAGCCTTGCGGGCAGCAGGGTGCTGGGGACGCAGCCTTGCCGCTCCTATTTCAACAGAATGGAGACGCAGCCCCGCCGCTCCTATTTCAACACTGAGCCAGACTGCATCAGACTAAGGGTCAGCTCTGCAGAAGGTAGCATACCCGCCCTTTGTGTTTTAGCTTCCTCCTGGAAATGGGTTAAATGCTTGTGTTGGTATTCATAGCCCATCTTCACAGAGGAAGGACATCAGAAGTGCCTGCTTAAACAGCGTCCCTCGAGCTTTTGAACAAGCAGAGCCAGACGGTGACTGATCTATTTTTCAATGGCCCTGATGAAAGGACACATACAAAACCATGGAGAGGTCCAGGCTAAGTGAGGAAAGTGACTCCCCACAAACCGACATGCTGCTTTTTGTCTAACTGGAACTCCAAACAGAAAGTCCTCTAGACTTAACTCTCCCTGCCAGGAGGTGAGCTGTTCCGTTCAACAGGGGGAACTGCAGTCAGGTCAGGCGTCTGAATATCTGTTTCTTTCATCCTTTTGTTGTATTTAGCTTTGTCTTCCATGGGAAGTGTGGGTGTAAGATAGGGTGTGCTGTGTTGCTCTGCACATTTGGGTGGGGAGACCTGAGGTTGACATCAGGTGTCATCGGTCCTAGATAAATCTCCACTTTAATTACTGAAGAAGTGTTCCTCACTGAACTCAGAGCTCTTCATCAACCAGTGCCAAGCTCCTTAACCCAGGGATCCACTGTCTCTTCCTCCCAAGTACAAACATCGCAGGCAGCAGCCAGAAAGAAACACCCAGACTTTAAGCAGGCTCTGGAGATTTGAACTCCGATCTATGCTGGAACAAGAAGTGCTTTACCCACTTTCCAGTTCTCAACCTTTTTTTAAACTTTCTATGTAGCCCTGGTTGGCCTTGATTCACAGAGATCCTCCTGCCTCTGCTTCCCGGGTATTGGGATCAGAGGAATGTGCTCCACAACCTACTCCTATCTTATTTTTAGCTGATCCATTTCTTTTATCATTAATTATCCAGATTCTTTCTTTTAAAGGGCAATATTACTAGCTGCAGCTG
Source organism: Microtus ochrogaster (assembly GCF_000317375.1). Lineage (NCBI taxonomy): Eukaryota > Metazoa > Chordata > Mammalia > Rodentia > Cricetidae > Microtus > Microtus ochrogaster. The sequence continues at coordinate 57,870,134 of NC_022020.1, forward strand.
TATGTAGCTTTATGCTAAAAATAACAATGATAACAATATGGTGGTTTTTAAATGATGTCTGTAAAACTTTTGATGTTCCTGTTATCAAGATCTGGGATGTCTTGCCCTCCGTTACCCTTGAATCTGGGACTTTTTCATGACTGCTCCACTAAAACAGTATCACACTAATGATGCTACATGACCTCCAAGGCTAGGTTCCAAAGGATGATGCTTTCCAACTGGCTCACTAGTGAGAAACCTGACAGAATGCTGAGCCTAGGTGTAGTCTGTAGAAGCCACCTTAACATTGTACCATGGGTAGGTGTTTGTGACTGTAAGCTGAGACTGCTTTTTCTTATGTAAACAGAGACTGTGAATTGGTTTCCCGGTCACCAAAACGGGAATAAACACACAGAAACTATATTAATTACAACACTGTTTGGCCAATAGCGTAGGCATATTCCTAGCTAGCTCTTACATCTTAAATTAACCCATTTCTATTAATCTGTGAAGCTGTGACCAGCTGGCAAGATCTCGACATCTTTCTCCTTCGTAGCTACATGGCATCTCCCCAACTCTGCCTACTCTATATATCTCTGTTCAGATTTCCTAATTGGCTTAATTCTGCTAAGCCATTGGCCAAAGGAGCTTCTTTATTAAACAACAGTAATAAAACATATTCACAGCATACAGAGGGGAATCCCACATCATGTGACTTTTGATTTGGGAAACATGAACAAATAGAACATCAGCAACAAATCAACATCAGATCAAATAAATGATTCCAGCCAAGTAAACCAAGTGAATTTCTTGAGATTGCTTGTAGAAACCTGGGTAAGAAGCTGCTATTGAAGCACAGATGACTAAAGAGCCCACAATTCATAAATGCTACATCCAGGGAGCTCATTGCCCAACTAGCAGGTAGCTCCATGAAGGGTTTTACCTTCTCCAAGGAAGTGTTTAGTGTTTATATAACCTTGGAGGAAAATTTGAAAATATTTTCATGTATGTACTTCTTGAGTCTTACATATTTCACTAGCTTCCCACATCCTATAACCCTCAAGGAAGGAATATTTCATTTAAGAGACAATAGCTACATTACAACAAGACGTCTTATAAACAAGAGATGTTTACTTCTCACAGAGAAACTTTGTCTCAAAAACCTCAGAATTAATAATAATAATAATGTGACAATGCAGTCATATACCTTCTGGAGATGCAAGGTGATGTATTAAGACAAAATAGAAAATTTTAATGTGGCAAAAACAGTGAAGCAAATATGAAAACGTTAACAGTTATTATATCCAGGTAACAGATCAATACATGTTCAATCAACTGATCTCTACTTTTCTGCATGTTTGAGATCCTTCAAGAGAAAAGAATTAAAAGCTTCAAACCCCATCGAGAGCGGTATCTTTTTAAAGTTTGTCAACTATTCTAACTTTTGTGACTCATGCTTTAATTAAATATACATTCTCCAGACAGAAAAAGAGCTGATAGGCATTCCCTGCACGACTACCCATTTTATTCAGGCTAATTTGGTTGGAAGAAGAGGCGCCAGGTTTCCTCAAGCTTGGCCAAGAGATGCCAGGTTTATCCTAGAGCTCAAATGACCTCACAAAAGCTCAAGGGCAGGAATAGAGACCCATGTTAGAGAGGAGATATCACTTCAAAGTTTGAATGGAGTATTTACGGAATTAGTGTAGACTCTGGGATGGATATTCTCACCCCTCTGAATCATTCTGTTTTCCCTTGGGCTCTTCTTGCTCCTCTCTCCAGGGCGTGGGCATTTTCACAATCCCAGAACCTCTGTCATTCCCTCCCAGGGATCCATGTTCTACACCCATTGGCAATGATCTTTCATGGTTTTTAATTCGAATATATCAGGACAAGAATCTGATTGGCCTACCTTATCACTGGATACCCTTCAATCATCCAATCAGGTGTGCCATAGGAACTGACTCAAATAACAAAAACCAGAACTGCTGAGGCAATGAGGGCTGTCAGCCGGTGAATTTCCTCAGAGGAGTAGAGGAACAGAGCAGACAAGCACTGGCCCACTAACACAGCCCTCATTCTGTCTGATAGAAATTAGTCTGTGGCACTGGGAGATTTTTACAAGGATCTACAGAAGAAAGTTTCTAGGTTCCTGCACTTCTGAACACTACTATCATAACCCATGAGATCAGATGATTAACATAAAACATTTTGCTCAGAACTCAGGATTTACCATAACTTCTCTGAGTTCAATCTAGAAACTTGAAGAAGTAGAATAACCATCCCTGCTTGGTTCTGGGCAGCACAAAGCAATTGGCTTCTCATGTTACCCTTTGTTCTAGTTTCCCTTCCACGGATGTAACAGGTATCCTAACAAAGGCAACATCTTGAGCAAATGATTTTCTTGCTTTGCAAATCCAAGTTACAGCCCATTGTTTGGAGGAAGTCAAACAAAGAATTCAAGAAATGAAGCCTATCACATTCATGGTCAAAAACAAAGAAAACAAACTCTTGCTTGCTTGCTTGCTTGCTTGCTTGCTCGCTCGACTGCCCGCTCTCTCGCTTGCTTGCTTTCAGCTAGCTTTCTGTTGTCTCGCACTGTGTAACTCTTTGTTTAAGGAGTGGTGCTGCCCTCTGTGTGCTGAATTTTTCTACATCAATTAACAATCAAGGTAATACCTTACAGCTATGCCCATAAACCAATCTGATCTAGATAATTACTCATCAAGACACTCTTCCCAAGTGATTCTCCATTGTGCCAAGTTGACAATAACAATTAGTACTATATATATATATATATATATATATATATATATATATATATATATATATATATATATATATATATATAGTACCTGGTGAATATGTACTGAGTACATGTCTATTGAGGGTCTCATAGTTTGATTAGAAATGTATAGCAAGGTGTATATAGCAATACTACAGCCTCACCAAGTGAAGTGATATAAACACCCAGAAAGCATAACAGAAGCAATGACCTTAAGCAGAAACTGTAATTAGCTGATGAATGATAACCTCAAATTGAGTGCCTTATGTACAAGAAGGGGCCAGGAAATTTTATGAAAATAATTTCAAAAAACAGAACAGAAAAAGATATATACCAGGTGAGTCTATGAAACAGGTAGGAAGCAAATACAACTAAAATATTTTATTGGTTAATTCTATTAGTGACCTGACTGGCAAGATATGCCAATTGGGGCAATGGTGGCATAAATGCTATGGGACTAACCAACCGCGTCCTGCTTGGACTTAAGCTCTGTTGCACAGGTTGAAATCTATACCTGTCAGTGTTATCAGGACCAAGAACCTGTAACTAGACACTTCACAGGCCCTAGAGGAGACCCTACTACCAGTATTCTGCTAAATGTATAGAGTATTAAACCAGCTCCTGACGACTTCTCCTTATACCCAGAGATTAGTACATCAGTCAAGACTCATCAGAGAAGATTCTCTTTGTAGGAGATGGTGATTAAGACAGAAAACCATAATTAGTGAAGGTACAGAGAATAAAAGACTGTGGAGTACTCACTCCAAAATAAGATATCTCCTCTTAAGGCTCGGGGTCATTATAGAAGACAGAAAGATTAAAAGAGATTAGATTATGGATGGTTACAATGAAGCAGTGTTTCCTGGACACAGTAGGACAGTCACACATACTAATTCATGGCAGTTGGGACAGTATGCATAAGACCTGTACAGCCAGTCAAAATTCCTGTGCTGTAGGAAGTCTTACAGCCAGTGGTTACCCACCCACTGGGGCGTGGCCTCTTATACTATATATGCCGAAGTAGAGCATGCATCTGGCCTCTCTTTTCCGGCCTCACTTTTCCAGTTGTGGATTTCAGTTTCTGATATCCGTTAAGCAGGGGATTCTGATTTGTGAGTCTACCCCTAAATAAATAACCCATCTACTTCTCAATTCTGAGCTATGTGGGATTTCTTTTAAGTGTCCTTCTTCATTCCTGTGTGAAGAGGTGGCCACAAAGTCCCATCCCTACCTAAGAAGGTAGGGATGTTAGCAGTTGTTAGCCGCTTAGACAGAAGAGTTGTTGTTCTTTTCGAATGTTGTCCCTGATGGGTTGACCACCCTCCAGTGAAGGCTACACATCCAAGAGCATACAGGTAGCACAACTGTACTTGATGGGGGGGGGGGACACAAAGTTGGGTGGTTAAAAATGACAGATCTAAGAGAGGTGATAGGAGAAGGTGAATGTGATCAAACTGCATTGGACAAACTCTCCAAGAACTAATAAAAATGAGAAAAAATAATAAACACATTTTTTAATTTTATAGATGTTATTGAAGACAAGGGACATCACTTTGGAAAGGAAGATGGAGACCCGGATGTGGCAGAAGTGCCATGCCGCCAGGGATAACACAACTCCTCTGATGAGAAAGGTTCCAGAGTCAGAAGGGGACAGGATGAGATCAGCGCTCCAGGAAGTGCTGGTGTCAGGGGTGGGTTGGGAGGCCAGAGAGCTCTGCAATTTACAAAGCTTCTTCACGCATGAGTCATCTAACTCCTGTCAAATGGCTTCTTATGAGGCTTTTAGAGACTCGTGCAGGGCAGCATTCAGCGGTCTACACAGACTAGAGTTACAGCAATTAAAAACAGCAAGTTACTGGCGCCAGAATGGTCAGACAGATCAATGAGGCAGAATGGAACATCTGGAAAGAGACCCAAACATTTATATTTATATATAAATTTAATATTTTATCATAGTGGCATTTTAAATTAGTGAAGAAAAGAGAATAATTTAATAAGTGACTATAATACAATCGTATAACTACGTAAGAAAAAAATACATAAAATGCTTGCCTGATAATTTAAGTTAAAAATAGAGTGGATAAACAACAAATCTCAAATTTTGGCATCTATTTAATTTATAAATTTATAACAAGAATTTGCAAAGTGAGATACTTGCAGAAATTCTGAGTTGGTAGTACACAGGTGAGCCAGAAACTGGAGTCTAGAAGCCCTACTGTGGCAAAGGTGTGTTGAAGTCTTGTATAAGATGAAGCTATGAAATCACTAAAAAGCACGTGGTTATTTAGGACTTGTAGGAAGGCACAGCTGGTAAAATCTCTTGATACACTGTCCGGGCACATGAGTTTAATCCACAGTGACCAAGAGTAGAAGGAGAGGACCAACTCCCAAAAGTCCTCTGACCTCCACACTCACGCTGTGATACACACAGAACTGCGCGCACGCACACACACACACACACACACCACAGACACGCAGAGATACATACACACACAGTGAGCAAAAATCAAATTTTAAAAAGATAAACATTTTAAAGTGCATGAATATTTATATAATTTTATGAGGGTAAAGCATGATCTTAAATAGTAATAATATTGGACTTCAAAAAAGTAAATATTTTGTGTAAAGACACCCAATTTCCTTCTACCCATTGTGTGTATCTATAAACACTGGACATTGTATTTTGAAAGAACAAGAAGAAAAAAACAAGCATAAAAAGACCTGAAAGATGGAGGGGAGGCAGTCTGGCTAGGGACCTCAAGATCTGAGTTCTTTGGGTTTTCTGTTTGTGTCATGAATCCTGGGTTGATTGATAGAGAAGTCAGAGAACCCCAGAAATCAATCACACACAGACTGAAAGCACAGGGAACTAACAGCCTCACAGGGTAACATTCATTTCTTTCTCTTGCCACAGGGAACACATGGGCCTCACCACTGTCAACACGGACACCGCAGAAGCCCTGGGCTTTCACCTCAGCCCAATGGGACCCAGGTCTCCCTTTGTGGTAACATCAAAGAAGAGTGAATCCAGCCGAATGTTGTACCTCAGTGTCTTTGGAAGCCATAGAGGTTCTGGTTGGAGCAGAATAGCACAGGCCTGGTGGGAATCCTGAATACCCCCTCACTTGGCAATAACCAGGACCTGTTGTAAATGTAGACTCCAGATTGTTGCTGGAGGACCATCAGTAGCAAGATGATAAATTTTTATCTTCTGATCATTTCTTAAAATTAGACAATCATGAAGCTCTGTTCTTTGTTCCCCTATAGAAAAACATTAGAAATAGCTATCTAAATAATATGCAAATTTAATTAACATACATATTAGAACTTTTCCTTTTACTGTAACAAAACCCCTAGGGATGAGTAGTTTATGAAGAAAAGAGATATATTTAACTCATGACTTTGAACTGAAAATCTAAATAGGTATGAGCTCCTATAAAGACCTTTATGCATGCCTCAAGTCATAGCAGAGAGCATCGTGGTGGGGCTTGTGAGAGACCGGTGATTGAGATTACATAGAAGTTGAGGCAGGAGGAAGCACATGTTTGATACTGTTTCCTCTTGCTTCCCGCCCTTCAGGGGTTTGCAGCCACTTACATCACTACAATGAAGACCAAACTCCCAAATACAAGAATCCTTATAAGAAAAAAATTTTTTTAAAAAGCAGCACCACAATATCCAAAATATGCAAATTTTACTTTAAATAACTCACCAATCCAAGAGCCAAGATGAGCTACACATGAATGAAGAAAAAGAATGACCAGAGCTGGTTGCCGGGTGAAGGATTGCTTCCAAAAATGAAATGTCCTGATACCTGGGCCACCTTATTTAGGAAACAGACCTTTGTGGGTAGAATTGAGGTCTTCACAAGACCATTTGTCACCCAAGTGCACTCCTGTGAGGTAGGAGAGGGCATATAGCATATAACAGACAGACAGAAGGCAACCTGAAGACAGCAGAGACTGGATGTATGCATCCAAAAGCAAAATGATGACTGGCCTCATGGTTAACCTAAGATGTTCCCTAAAGACTCGTGTGTTTGGTCCCCAGCTGGTGGTACTGCTATGGGGGGATTGTAGCACCTTTGAAACCTCTCTATCTTACAGAAGTGGGTCTCGGCAGGCAGGTGATGTTGACCTTGGCTCCAGACCAAGATCTCTGCCTCTTAGTCTCTTCCTGCTGCCAGGGATAGGGCTGCATTCCAGCGCACTTCCCTCCCTCTGTTAATAGCTTCTCCCAAGCACTTTGTCACAGTGATGGGAAAGATGCTAAGAGAAATGGCATCAAGAAACACTAAAAATGAGAGTAGAGGATCCTCTCCTGGCATTGCCAGAGGAAGCGTGGCCCTGCTCACAACTTTGTATTAGATTCCAGTAGCCAAAACAGTGAGAGAGTACATTTCTGTTGTTTTAAAATGTTAAATCTCTCAAACTTAGTAACCTTGGGACATCAGCATCTGAAACTTGTGAAGACTAGATGAAGGAACTGCTAGAATTATCTAATGTAGTTGTTAAAGCAATTGATGATGTTTCAAAGAAAATTTAGGATATACTTGAAACAAATGGAAAAATAATACAAATCAATCAAATGGGAAATTTAGAACAAAGGTATATAACAACTGGAAGCTTTTTTAATTTCTTTTTTATTTTTGTTGAGCTATACATTTTTCCCACTCCCTTTTTACCTCTCCTCTCCCATTCTATCCTACCCCTGCCCCCCCACCCCCGCTCCCAATTTACTCAGGAGATCTTGTCTTTTTCTCCTTCCTATTTAGATCCATGTATGTCTCTCTTAGGGTTTTCTTTGTTGCCTAGGTTCTCTGGGATTGTGGACTGTAGGCTGGTTATAATCTGCCTTATGTCTAAAAGTCACTCATGAGTGAGTATGTATTATATTTGTCCTTCTGTATCTAGGTTACCTCACTCAGTATCTTTTTTTTTTCTGGTTCTGTCCATTTTCATACAAATTTTAAGATGTCATTATTTTTTACCACTGAGTAGTACTCCATTGTATAAATGTACCACATTGTCCTTATCCATTCTTTGGTTGAGGGACATCTGGGTTGTTTCCAGGTTCTGACTATTATGAATAAGGCTGTTATGAATATTGTTGAGCAATGTTCTTGCGATGTGATTGAGCATCTTTTGGGTATATGCACAAAAGTAATATTGCTGGGTCTTGAGGTAGATTGATTCCTAATTTTCTTAGAAACCACTATACTGATTTCCAAAGTGGCTGTACAAGTTTTCACTCCCACCAGCAGTGGAGGAGAGTTCCCTTTACCCCACAACCTCTCCAGCATAAGTTGTCATCAGTGTTTTTGATCTTGGCTATTCTTATAGGTATAATATGGAATCTCAGAGTTCTTTTGATTTGCATTTCTCTGATGACTAAGGATGTTGAGCATTTCCTTAAGTGTCTTTCAGCCATTTAGGATTCCTCTGTTGAGAGTTCTCTGTTTAGGTCTGTACTCCATTTTTTTATTGGATTATGTGATCTTTTGGTGTCCAGTTTCTTAAGTTCTTTGTATATTTTGGAGATCAGACCTCTGTCTGATGTGGGGTTAGTGAAGATCTTTTCCCATTCTGTAGGCTGTCATTTTGTCTTGTTGACCGTGTCCTTTGCTTTACAGAAGCTTTTCAGTTTCAGGAGGTCCCATTTATTAATTGTTGCTCTCGGTGTCTGTGCTACTGGAGTTATATTTAGGAAGTGATCTCCTGTGCCTTTCTCTTCTATGAGGTTCAGTGTGGTTGGTTTTATGTTGAGGTCTTTGATCCTTTTGGACTTTAGTTTTGCGCACTGTGATAGATATGGATCTATTTGCATTCTTCTACATGCTGAAATCCATTTATGACAGCATCATTTGTTGAAAAGCTTTCTTTTTTCTATTCTTTTCGATTCTTTGTCAAAAATCAGGTGTTCATAGGTATATGGATTGATAACCGACTCCAGTTTGGTTCCATTGGTCCTCCTGCTTGTTTTTATGCCAATTCCAGGCTGTTTTCATTACTTTAGCTCTATAGTAGAGTTTGAAGTCAGGGATAGAGATGTATCCAAAAGTTCCTTTATTATACATGATTGTATTGGCTATCCTGAGTTTTTTGATTCTCCATAAAATTTTGGTATTGTTCCTTCAAAGTCTGTGAAGAATTTTGCTGGGATTTTAATGGGCATTACATTGAATCTGTAGATTTCTTTTGGTAAGATTGCTATTTTCACTATGTTAATTCTACCTATACAAGAGTATGAGAGATCTTCCCATTTTCTGATGTCTTATTTGATTTCTTTCTTCAAAGATTTAAGATTTTTGTCATACAGGTCTTTCACTTGTTTGGTTAGAGTTACCCCAAGAATTTTATGTTATTTGTGGCTATTGTGATGAGTAATGTTTCTCTGACTTTTTCCTCAGCCCATTTATCATCTATATATAGGAGAGCTACTGATATTTTTAGTTAATATTGCATCCTTCCACATTACTGGAGGTGTTTATCAGCTGTAGGCGTTGCCTAGTAGAATTTTGGGAGTCACTTATGTATACTGTCATATCATCAGCAAATAGCAAAAGTTTGACTTTTTCCTTTCCAAGTTGTATTCCCTGGATCTCCTTTTGTTGTCCTATTGCTCTAACTAGGACTTTGAATATTACATTGAATGGATATGAAAAGAGTAGACAGCCTTGTCTTGTTTCCGATTTTAGTGGGAACACTTTGAGTTTCTCTCCATTTCATTTGATGTTGGCTTCAACTTGTGTATATTGCCTTTATTATGTTTAGGTATGTTTCTTGTATGCCTGCTCTCTCCAAGACCTTTATCATGAAGGGGTGTTGGATTTTATCAAAGACTTTTTCACCATCTAATGAGATGATTATGTGAATTTTTCTTCCAGTTTGTTTATGTGGTGGATTATGTTGACAGATTTTTATATGTTGAACTATCCTTGCATCTCTGCCATGAATCCTACTTGGTCATGGTTGGATAATTTTTTTTTCTGATGTGTTCTTGGATTTGATTTACCAGTATTTTACTGAGTATTTTTGCATCAATGTTCATGAGTAAGATTGGTCTGTAATTCCCTTTCTTAGTTGCATCTTTATGTGGTTTGGGTATCAAGGTAACTGTAGTCTCATAAAAAGTTTGTCAATGTTCCTTCCGGTTCTTATGTGTGGAACAATTTGAGAAGTATTGGTATTAGAATTCTGCACTGAAACCATCTGGTCCTGGACTTTTTTTGGTTTAGAGGCTTTGGATGACGGCTTCTATTTCCTTAGCAAGTATAGGCCTATTTAGTTTGCTTATCTGGTCTTGATTTAATTTTGGCATGTGGTACTTATCCAGAAAATTGTCCATTTCCTTTAAGTTTTCCAATTTTGTGGAGTACAGGTTTTTGAAGTATGACTTGATGATTTTCTGGATTTCCTCCATATCTGTTGTTATATCTCCCTTTTCATTGCTGAGTTTGTTGATTTGTATACTCTCTTTGCCTTTTGGTTAGATTGGATAAAAGTTTGTCTATATTGTTGATTTTCTCAAAGAACCAACTCTTTGTTTCATTGATTCTTTGTATTGTTTTCTTTGTTTCTATTTTGTTGATTTCAGCTCTCAATTTGATTTTTTCCTGCCTTCAGTCCTCCTGGGTGAATTTGCTTCTTTTTGTTCTAGAGTTTTCAAATGTTCTGTTAATTCACTAGTGTGGGATTTTTTTCAGCTTTTTTATGTAGGCATGTAGTGCTATGAATTTTCCTCTTAACACGACTTTAATTGTCCTATAAATTTGGGTATGTTGTGTGGTCATTTTCACTGAATTTTAGGAAGTCTTTAATTTCTTCCTTTATTTCTTTCTTGACCCATTGATGATTCAGGGGACCATGTGTTTGTGTGCTTTCTGGAATTAGTGTTGCTGTTGAATTCTAATCTAATCCCTCCTGAGACCACATGCATTAGAAATACAAACAGCTGGGAGGGAAGCACAAGAGGGACCCTAGCTAAGAGTCTAATGACCTGGTTTTTCTACAAGGGAAGGTCAGCAGACCCAAACCTTCAATGTCTTGGTGTAGTCACCGCTGCTCTGGTGAAGATGGTCAAGGTTGTTAGGCTCCGAGAACAGCGTTTCAAAAAACCATAGATTAAAGGGGACCAAGAGAAAGAAAGAGACAACAGTTATCTACTGGGTAAATTGGAGACTGACTACAAATGCTCCTGGATAACATACACCATTATGTCAAAAATGCATTTGAACCTCACCTACCAAACAGCATTCCTGAACAACACTGTACCGTACAGAAGGGCAACCACTTACCCTCCTGACCATGTGGGATCTGTAGCTCACTGCCCCTGCTGGCCTTCACAGAAAAGGCTCATACTGTTTATCACAACCCCAGGAAAAGACAAAAACCCAAAATTTATGTCTGGTTTCTACAGAGTCAGTGTTGCCTTATCCCACCATAAAGAAAGATCCAAATCTGACGATGGTAAGTCAGCGCCCATGTGCACAGCTGCTGTAAAGCAAACATTTTCACATGGATTTAAGACTGAGATGAGCATAATGGTTCTATTACAAAAAAGAGCTTGACACTAATCAACAAGAAAATGTGTTACTACATTGGCATAATCACATATAAGGAAAAATGTAACCATATGTCAAAAACATCATTTAAATGGTTGCAGAGATGGTTCAGAGGTTAAGAGCACTTGGGTCTCTTTTGGAGAACCTAGATTCAATTCTCAGGATTTACATGGTGACTCACATCTGTAGGTAAGTACAGTCTCAGGTGATCTGATGTCCTCCTCTGGCCTCCAGGGGCCCTGGCCGTGCACATGGTGCACAGATATACATGTAGGCAAAACACTCATACACGTAAAATAAAATAAAAATAAATTTAAAAAAACATGAACGTCAAAGTAGAATTAAGTCAAGATGTCACCAGATTTCTTCCTTTAGTAATGATGCCTCTACTGATCTAACCAGAAAAGTGGATCATTTTTCCAATGTGCTACTGGTTTAGTTTTTATTTGAAAATCCACAAAACCTAAAACTCCTAGTTTGATGTTGGCTAAGGAATTCCATAAATGTTCACACTTAATCAAAAGTGCCTCCCTACCCTCGTTCTATTGCTCCAAAGGTCTTGCGTTAAATTATTACTGCCAAAGATGATTACAGTGAACAAACAGAACATACACACATTAGAAGCATAAGCTTTGCCGGGTGGTGGTGGCACACACCTTTAATCCCAGTAGTAGGGAGGCAGAAGCAGACAGATCTCTGAGTTCAAGGCCAGCCTGGTCTACAGAGAAAGTGTCAGGACAGCCAGGGCTACACAGAGAAAGCCTGCCTTGAAAAACAAAAACAACCAGCGCAGAACAAACACACAAAGCCAAACATAAGATTTTAAAAGAACATGAAATCTGTTGTATTTTTTTTCCTTTGACTCTATCCAAACAGATTGTCGGTCTAAACAATACAAATAAAATGTTCCCACGTGTGCACAAAATCTACAAGCATACACGTACATATCTGAGATCTCCGCCGCCGGGCAATACCCAGCATAACACAGAAGGAGCCCCAGAGTGGGATCCGCCAAGGTGACACTCATGGAAGCTAAATGGAAGCAGATTCACCTGCAGAGAGTCGCGCTGGAGTTTCTACAGGAATTCCACCCAGGCCCTCCAGGAACACTTCCAGCTCAGAAAACCGCTTGCTCAGCTGGAACAAATCTGTAATTGCCAGGTGTGCTCAGAAGGTCACCAAAGAGTTGTCAGACAAGCCGCCCTTAACATGTAAAGTGCTAGACCTGGTAATTCATACCTGAACACCCTTGCCTCTAAATAGTAGGTGTTGCCCCAAATTGCCCAGAAAAAAACACATGAGGCTTTCCAACAGTTTACAGCTCACAGCACAATGCTGCTGTAAAAGAGAAAGAAAGAATCTGGATCCTGCTCCACACATCACTGGTGTTCCCTACAAGTCCCGTTATTTAGGACGGAGGAGATGGCGGTGGTGGGACGCTGCCCTAGTATATCTTAGCCCCAGGTTGACGCTCTAGGTGGGGAAAAGAAAAATAATGAACAAGTGGGATCGTTCCATCCTCAATTCAACCCTGACTCTCCAGCATCCCAATTATAGAAGATATGAACAAAGCTCGTATTAAAAGAAGTTTGGGGAACAGAATTTAAATTGGCTGATTGTAGAAGGAATGGTTAAAAGCAATGAAACACATGTAAGTCTTCGGAATTCCACTCGGACCTTCCACGCAGCTGGGTCTGCTGAGTTAATGACACTTCTCCCCCATCCCACCAGACCTCTGATTGGCACCTTGAGTTTCAGTTACGGCTTAACCCGTCTACCTTTGCCCCTACTGATACTCCTGCAAAAGGCAGCTGCATTTGGCTCTTCCAAGGGTGGCAGGAGTCGACAGGCGTTAATATGATACTTCCCCCACCCCAGCCGTGAGGAATTGGCATTTTCTTCGTGAACCACTTTGGCTACTCACCCCTAGTGAAGCACCCTGCCTTTCTGCACTTGAGAGACTCCACCAGTAGAAGCCACCAGGATACTGTGGGGAAAATAGACTGTTGGTAAAGCCTGCTCTCGCCACCGGCTACCTCATTTGCAAAGGCAGCTACAAAACTGCACTTTTTCTTGTTCTGACACCATTAAGAACTTTAGTATTAGGAAGGGCACAAACGCAACAGACTCAGCACAGGACCTTGGACCACTGTCGCTGTCTGTGAAGCTGGTCTTACACACACTGGTGGTGTCCCTGTTGTTGGCGAGGACCCAGAGCTGTGCCACAGGCTGTCTTTTCCTTAAAGCTGCGCATTAATACCTTCATTCATGCCTTCTTGCCATCGGCCACGTGGTCAACCCTGCCACTCTCCTCTGCAGAAAAGCTGCTGCGAGTCTGCTTGTTGGGAAGCCAGCAGAGAAGGAGCTCCAGGAGACACAACAAAAGAAGGAGCTTGGTTTCGGTTCCAGGTGTCCTGCCCCCACAACACCTGCCTGGCCTCCATTCCCTACCACTGTCCCACAATCCAGAAAAGAGCCTGTGGCAAAGGCTAGACCACGGAATGTTCACTTGGGAAGAGACGGCAAAGGCAGGTGCAAGCAGAGGGATGGATACAAGGAAGGACACTGTTAATTCGCCTTGTTACAGAAGGCTAGTCCTTGTGAGACAAAGCTCAGAAGCATCCCTAGAGGAAGGGAAGGGGATGCATTCACTGACTCTATTTCCCAGTAGCCTGAAGTAGCCCCAGGAGCCCCATGCTTCTGGGAATGTATAGTCCAAGACAAGGCATCAGAGAGGTCCCAGAGAAGAAAATGTGAAGTACAATAGGCAGCTCAGGCCAAGGGGAAGCTCCTCAGGTTACACCTATACCAGTGATTAGTGTAGCAGAGTCAGCCACTGTAATATAAGCTAAAGCAAAACAGGGGACCAAAATATTTTTAGAGCCCCCCCCCGGGGGTCTAAAAGGAAAACTAGACTTAAATGCATGTAGGTCAGAGCCTGGTGCAGAGCGAGCTGGCAGATGATGCTGGCCATCACTGCCAAGGGTGTTTATATTAGGCAGGCCCTTTCTTCCCTGAGGCTGCATGCACTAAGTGGCAGAACATCAGGTGTCCTCCTCCCTCTGCCAAACAGCTTGTATCTTGGAGCATCTTCAGCTCTGGTGACGCGAAGGGTCTGTGTCTCTCCCCAGCCAAGTCCCTGGGTACTTACTCTCGCTGTGTTTCCCATGCGGAACCCTGTTGACGAATAACTGAAGGGGTATAAAACGTGTGGCTGAGGAATTGGCTCGGAGATATTTGAAACTTTCTCCTTTCTTTCCTTTCTATGAAGATGGCTGTCCGATCAACGAGGCCATGAATTCCTTCAAGTTTCTTCAGTCTAAGCATAAAGAAATCAAATGACTTGTACAGAGGCGGGGCACCAGTGGAACGAGGGAGCTGATCAGTCCAGGATGACCAAAAAAATCTTCTAAACACAGCAGGCAGCATGATCTTTCCCAACACGGTTACTGAGGAGAATTCATGTGACGAATTGATTTAAATTCAAAGTTAATACCAACTTGAACACAAGAGAGCCCTAATCCCAGTCAACTACCTGTGGGTAAACGCTGTGAGACCCTCGGGCTTTGAGTTGTTCCTCTTCTTTCCCAGAGAAACCGCTCGCTCTCTCCCCTGTGGAGCTGTATAGAGATTTACAAGAGCATCCAGGAATGGAGTGTTCTAGTGAATTTAATTTTCCGGATAAAGAAAGGCCAGTTTTTAACCACCCTTTATGTTCTATGAAGTTTCCAAATATCTGAGTCTACTTCTCTGAATCCCGAAGTGGATTCTAGAAGGTGGACTTGGATCTTGTTTAAGAATGCAGTCTCTTCTACATTTTAGGGGGCTCTTTGCTTCCAGCACTTAAAGAGAAGTGGTGTAATAATGACAAATGGGAAATGTTTGTGAGTCGGGCATCCAACTCCCCAGTCTATAGCCTACTTACTAAGTAACACTATCTAAACTAGTTAACCTGACCAAACCTACCATTCATTTCTGTTAAATGGAGGCAATAACATCTATGCAATATGCTGTGGTTTGGAATAATGTCTCCCCAAGGCGCATGTGGTAAAGGCTTGATCTCCAGCATGACTGTTGGGAATGGGTGGAGCTGTCATCTCAGGTCTTAGCTGCAGTAATGCAAGGCTGGCTAACACCCTCGATGTTCCATAAAGGGAGCACGTGTTTGGTAAAGGGAAGACCTCCAATAAGCAGCCTCTCAAAAGGGTCCTCTGAGTCACTGTCAGATGACACTAAATCTCTGTTGATGCCAGAAGGCCTTCTAAGAGTCTCTCTATAAAAATAACTTCTTCCATCTCAAAAAAAAAAGCAAGAAAAGAAAAAACTGCTAAGAAAACTATAGCATGCTGAGCTGGTCTCGCAGACTCGTTAACTTAGATATCATAAGCATCTCTGTGAAAGCATTCAACAGCTCTTACAGCTGTAGAACCCAGAAGAACCTCCACCCCCACAGTGACTTATGAGACACTGCAAGCCCCGCCGACTCCACGATGCTCTCCCAAAAACTGGTCATGACTTAAATCTTTTCTACCAAACTCGCTGCTTTAGGTAAAAGTGTTTCTCGTATGCATAATAAATAAATAAACCTTTTAGGGGCTGGAGAGATGGCTCAGAGGTGAAGAGCACTGGCTGCTCTTCCAGAGGTCCTGAGTTCAATTCCTACTACCAAGGTGGCTCACAAGATCTATAATGGGATCTGGTTCCCTCTTCTCGCATGCAGGCATACATGCAGGCAGAACACTGTATACATAATAAAAGTGTTTCTCCAGAGTGTGCTGTACCTTGCCTGAAAGACAGAAGAACAATCTGTCCTCAGATTTATTAGTCAGAATTCCCGGAATATGGTCTCTCTTCACTCTACAGTCAGTGCTAAGTTCTCATCGTAGCTTGAACACAAACCTGTAATGACCCCCAAATTACTGCCGCTAACATCACACTCAGACTCTCCCGGGCTAGAATACCTTTATTCGGATCTCTTAAAAGCACTTACCAGTAATCGTTCCCAGACTAATCCCACATGCATCCTACCCTGAGGTTTTCTGTCTCTATGACTAACCAGCTACCAAACCATATAAACCAGACGTGGGGAACAACAACATGGGTACATTTCCTTCATTTCCAACTAATTGGTCCTCCCAGTTTCATTCAGTGTGGTTCTCCATCCTCTCTGAATCTCCACTGGCACTTCCAAATGCAGTCCAGAATCATAATCAGATTTGGCAAACGCTACCTAAATGATAGCTCTTCAACCCCACTTTTCTCTGTGGCAGCCAAACCCATGAGAAGAAGAATCCATCCGTTCATGATCCTCTTCTGATTCGGATTATTTCACTAGCTTCATGTCTTGGTGATGAAGTCCAGATCCTTCATGAAGTATTAAGCCCTCTGGGATGGGAACTCCAAGATCTCTCCAACTGCATGGCTGTCACCCTGTCCTCTCCACAGCTCTCGGAAACAGAGCCCTGCTCCCTCGCACTTGGAGGCCTTTGAAAAGCTGTCCTCCTAGATGGAAATGCTATCTTTGACCTTATTTCTCTTTATAAAATTAGTTCCTGACCTTGAGGACATTATCCTTGACCCCTAATATGATCAGATCAGGTTTAGGGTATACAGTCATTGGAAGATTAATCAGAATAATCTGAATTTGTCAGTATATATGTGCTTCCCAACTCTGCCCCAAAGTCCCCTCCTTTCACTCCCTTCCTCCTCTCCCACCCTCATCTCTCTCTCCCTCCCTCCTTTCCTTCTCCACATCCACCAGATTCTCATTTGATACAAGTATTCCACTTGAGACACTGTAATTATTGTTTCTGGCCATTATAATAAATGGCAGTAAGACCAAGTCCCAGACACTTGGAATTAAAAACAAAATACTAAGAGCTACTCCTATGGGCAGCCTTTAAGATGGCTCCTGACCCTCCAACCTGTGGTTCCCTTATATGATGAATATTATACTAGAATGAATTAACATCAACACAAAGTAGGGCTAAGATGGCTCCTGACCCTCCAACCTGTGATTCCCTTATATGATGACTATTATACTAGAATGAATTACATCAACACAAAGTAGGGCTACAGTTTTCAAACAAAATACAGGGCACCAGTTAAAGTGTAGCCGAAGAAATTGTCTGTTGTTTATCTGACCTCAAGTTTAGTCTACCAGGACTGCCATAAAATCTCGTGGTATGGTGGCATAAACAGCAGACTCTTCCTCACCATCCTGGAGGCTGAACATCCAACAAGAAATCAACAGTCTGAGATCCTGCCAAAGGAATTTTTTGACTTGGAGATGGACACTTTCTCCCATGCTCAGTGGCCTCTTCTCTGTACACACACACATATGCTCACACCTTCAGTTTTTATCTTTTCTAATTTCTCTCTGTATAAAGACACCAGCAATGTTAGACTAGGGCCCAACAACTGTGACCTCATGTAATCTCAATTACCTCCTTCCTCAGCTCATTTCCAATCATAATTACATTGGATGTTATGGTTTCAACATATAAATTCAGGAGGTTACAATTAAGATCATAAAAATGTATGTGGTACTTTACCCTGAATGTATTTTGCATATTATGTGATATTATGTGTGTATATTGTATGTGGTATGTGTATGAATAAGAACCCATGCCAGGAGGCTGCTCATGATCATGTGAGTGCATGCTTGTGGAGACCCAAGATTGATACTGGGTATATTCCTCCATCACCCTCCACCTTATATGTGGAGGCAGTCCCTAGATGAACCCAGAGCTTGCCAATTCAGTCAGGAGAACCGATCTCCATCTTCTTTGGGTTGGGATTGCAAGTGGCTACTCCATCCCTAACTTTTTACATACTTGTGAGCCAAGGGTTTTTTCCTCGGAGCTTTCTCCCCAAACTCTCTTAATATTTCTTTATAGTACACAAGATAGCTTTGTTTATGGACACAGATATGTAGTAAGATATAAAGTCTTTGATGAGAACAAAGGAACTTCAGGGTGAGAGTTCTTTCTGGAAAAAAGTGGGGAGGAGCAGGATGGTGACGAGAAGCTTCCAGTGCACTGTTTCTCTTTAATTTGTGTAAAGAAATATCTGAGGCGAGTCTTATAAAATATTACCCATTAAGTCTACATGATAGATAAATGGCATATCATTCTCTGTTCCTTCCTGTATGGTTGGCATTGTCATGTTTTCTTTTTATTAAAATTATTACATTTAAAACAACGGTGGCATAACCTGATTCTAGCTTGAAAAATAACAAAGCAAGATGAAAGTAATTTCAGCAGCACTGTGGAAGATGAACTGAGAATACCAAATTGAATCACTGAAGGAGGATGCAGAGCCAACCTTCTTCTGACCCCCAGCAAGTGTTCACGGGATCTCCCTATGTAAAAGGCACTGTAATGGACCTTTTAGTAAAGGCAAGCACATGTAAAACAATCCAGGAAAACAAAAATAAATTATAATCTGGATGAACTATCTTAGAAAGTAATTATACTATTCACTTGTGTGTCTGCTAGCTGCATTTCAAGCCCCAAGGAAGATATCCCCATAGAGGAACACAGAACTTATCAACAGTGATTAAGTTCTTAAGTTGGTCTCAAAAGGCCCATTTGCTCCAAAATATAAAATTATTGAATTCCAAAGTTGGAGAGGATTAGAATGTAATTGAAATTCTGCACATCGGTCATGAGAAATGGTAGAAAAGAGCATGTTTTGCAACTGGTAATGAAATGGCACAGAAAGACAATAGAGTTGAATAAGAAATGCCTTAATTATTTTTTCCATTATCTTGAATGCTGGCATTCGAGGAAAAGGAGAACTAATTAAGGAAGTTAGCAATAGAAGCTTAGCAGGGCACTCTGGGCTGGAGTGATGGTGCGGCATCCTGGGGTACTTCTGCAGTAGACACCTCTGACTCTTTCATCACTGAGTTTCCACACTTAATTTTAGACAAACAGTTTTTATTTCACATACTAGATGATCAAGCCATTTCCGGCAATCTTTGATCCATTTAACCAGCATAACTCATGACTCACTGGAGTAAGAACCAGAAAAGATGTGCCTCAGTTAGACAGATTTTCTTGCGGGACTAAGCTAAGCTCTGAATAGGTCAGCACAAACCAAGTGCATTGTGGGTCTCTAGCAATACTCACCACAAGAACCATAGACTAACAAACCCCACCAGAACCAGGCATGAAAAATCTTTCGGATGGTTGACTCAGGAAGTCTGAGTGAGTCCTAAAATAATACAGATGATTAAAGTAGCTCCTGCTTGCCTCTCGGGGGTTTCAGGTGGACCCCTGTTGTGGAAGACAATGAGGACACACTCAGGTCAGATCTGACCTGAAAGCCTCGTTCCTGCGGTTGAGCCTTCATGGTACCAGAAAATACCATGAAAAATGCCAAGGGAAGGAAGAAATGAATAGTCCTCCTCAGCTGTGACACCAGGAAACACAGCTGCATTTTGCTATTACCCTCCCAAGCTCTAGCTCCTTTATGGTCTTCTGGTTTCTGTGTTTACTCCATGTTGTAGTATGCATGGATCTGAGGATTGATCTAGGAACCTCAGATGACAGAACAGATGGCATTTCTCTTTCTGATTCTGCGTTCCCTCACTCAATACTACCGTTTCTAAGTCCACCTGTTTACCGGCAAACAGCATTGTTTCATTTTCTTTCGCAACTGAATCGTGTTCCATTGTGTATTTGTACCGGATTTTCATCATTGACTCAGCAGGTGAAGGACATTAAGGTTGTTTCCATTTCCTAGCTATCATCATTGCAAATAGAACAGCCATGAACATGGCTAAGCCAGTGTCTGTGGACAAGGAAGTCAAGTCTTCGGGCACTTGCCAAGTGATATAACTGAGTCACACAGTAGATTTGTTGTAGTGTTTTGAGGAGTCTCCATGCTGATTTCCAGAGTGGCTGCACCAGTCTGCGGTCTCAGAAGTTAATGAGGTGCCCCTCCTTTCACGACCTCGCCCGTGATGTCAGCTCTTTCACTGAAAAGCCCCTCCAGCTGGTGTACGATGTAATCTCAAGGTGGTTTTAATTTGCATTTCTCTAACAGCCAAGAATTATGGAA
The DNA here is from genome assembly GCF_000317375.1 of Microtus ochrogaster. NCBI lineage: Eukaryota > Metazoa > Chordata > Mammalia > Rodentia > Cricetidae > Microtus > Microtus ochrogaster. The sequence continues at coordinate 57,890,527 of NC_022020.1, forward strand.
AAAAAAATTATGTACTAAATTAAATCTTAGCCATTTTTATCTCTTCTTTTGGAAACTTTTTGTGTTTAGATCTGTAGGTCCCTTTTTAGTTGGGTCATTTCTTTCCTGGATGCTCTCTTAGTCCTCATTATTGTACAAGAGTAATCTTAATCATGGTATCTCTTCACAGAAATAGAAAACGACTAAGACAAACAGTTTTGAAGTTTCAAACTGAGATATTTGATCCATTTAAATCTAATTTTTGCACAGGATGATAGACATGAATTCAGTTTCATTTTTCTGCCTGTGAACATCTACTTCTCCAGTATCGTTTATTGAAGATGTCTTTTCTCCAGTGTACATTTTTTTTTATCTTTTTGGTCAACTAGCTTGTTGCCGTAGTTATGAGCATGCATGTTTGGGTCTCCTACTGTATTCCATTGGTCTACATGTATGTATTTGTACCAGTGCTGTATTGTTTTTAATATCATAGCTTTATACTATATTTTAAAATACAGACTATAAATTCCTCCAGTTTTACTCTTCTTGCTCATGATTGCTTTGGATATCTGAGGTGTCTTATGATTCCATATGAATTTTAGGATTTTTTTCTATTTCTGTTAAGAATGTTGTAGATATTTTGGTGGGATTACATTGATTTATAATTTGCTTTCGGTGAGGTGGTCATTTTCACCATATTAATTTTACCAACCCATGAACACAGGATGCCTTCCCACTTGATAGTGTCTTTCTTAACCTTTTTCTTTATATCTGATATTTTCATTAGATAAGTTTTTTTTTATTTCCTTGGTTAGACTTATTCCAAGATATTTTATTGTCTTTGATTTTATTGTAAATGGGCTTGTGTCTATGCTCTCCTTAGGAAGACTGTGGGTTTTTGTAAGTTGATTTTTTTTGCCACTTTACTGAAATTTTTTATTGTTTCTAGAAGCTTTCCAGTGGAATTTTTGGTATCTCTAGTTTATAATATCATGATATATGCCAATAAGGATAAATTTACTTATTTCTTACTTGTATTCCATTAACACCTTATTGCTCTGGCTATTGCTTTCAGCACTATATTGAAATGGAATGG
>NC_022020.1:57891826-57893387 GCF_000317375.1 Microtus ochrogaster
GTAAATTATCATATTTATTGATTTATATATGTTGAATCCACTCTGCTTTTCTGGAATAAAGTCAACATGATTATAATGGATGATCTTTATGTTATGCATTTGCATTTGATTTGTTGGTATGTTATTAAGTTTTTATCCTCTCTATGTTCATCAGGGATATTGGTCTGTAGTTTTGTGGTGGTGGTGGTGGTGGTGGTGGTGGTGGTGGTGGTGGTGGTGGTGGTGGTGATGGTATCTTTACCTGGTTTAGGTATGAGAGTAATAGTAGCTTCAGAGAACAAGTTTTGGGATGATCCTTCCATTATTTTTTGAAGAGTTTAAGAAGGTTTGAAATACCTTTATTTCTAGTCCATTCATTTCTGCTTTGATTTTTATAATTTCTTGCCCTCCACTAGGTTGGGGTTTGATTTGTTCCTGTTTTTCCAAATTCTTGAGTCACGTCATTAAGTCATTTATTGGTGTTCTTTCTTAAGTGTCTAAGAGGTACTTAGGGCTATAAAATTCCCTTTTTAGACTTGTGTTAATGTGTCCCAGGGGTTTTGTTGATTTGTATTTTGTATATTCCAGGAATACTTTGATTTCTTCTTTAATCCATTTATCATTCAGTAATGAGTTGTTTGATCTCCATGAATTTACTTTTACCCGAGTTTTGTTTGTGATTAATTTTAAGTTTTATTGCATAATTGTCAAATAGGATATGTGGGATTATTTCAGTCTTTCAATATTTGTTTGAATTTGTGTTCCAATATGTGGTCAGTTTTAGAGAAGCTGCCGTGTTCTGCTGAGTAGAACGAATAATCATTGGAATTTGGATGAAATATTCTGTAGATATCTGCTAGACACATTTGATGTAAGATGTCATTTAATTCTGAGGTTTGTCTGTTTTGTCGTCCAGATGACCTATCTATTGGAGAAAGTGGAGTGCTGAAGCTGCTTGCTGTTATTAGGTTTGTGTTCATCTCTGTTTTTAATTCCATTAGTATGCTTTTTATAAAATTAAGTGCACCAGTTTTGCTGCATATCTGTTAAGTGTTGTAATATTTCCCTTATTAATTGGTTCCTTGAATAGAATGAAGTGTTCTTTGTCTTTTCTGATTAGTTTTAATTTGAAAAAATGTCTTGTTAACTAATAGAATCTCAATGCCTGCTTGATTCTTGATCCAACCTGCTTGGAATACTTTTCTCCAGTCATGATGGTGGTGCCTACTTTTAAAGCTAAGCTGAGTTTCTTAGAAGTAGAGAGTAGATAGACAGATTTTGTTTCTCAATCCATTCAGCTAACTAGACTCTGTCTTTTGATCATAGAGTTGAGATCTTTCTAGAGTATGACTGAAAAGTGATGGTAGATTGGAATCATTTTGTTGTTTTTTTTGTTTTGTGTTCTTAGTTGTGTGTAGTAATAGGAGGAGCGGCGGGGCTGCGTCCCCAGCACCCCGGCCGTCTGGCTAGCTTATGCACCGAAATAACAACACACAAACTGTATTCATTTAAACACTGCTTGGCCCTTTAGCTCTAGCCCTTTTCTCGGCTAACTCTCGCACCTGGACTAACCCATTTCCAA
>NC_022020.1:57894712-57919634 GCF_000317375.1 Microtus ochrogaster
GGGAAATGGGAGGCGGTGGCGGGGAAGAGACGGAGATCTTTAATAAATAAATAAATTTAAGAAAATTTTACAGTTCAACTGTAACAGAAATGAAGTTTTAAGATCCTAAACTTATGTAAGTTATCAAATTGTTGTAACCTCTTGTTAAAGATGATAACAACATGAAAGTTGAAGGTCAGTCACTCCATAAATGATCAAAAAAAAAAAAAAGATCTAGTCTAAGACCATTGACCTGGGATTCCTCTTCCCCCTCTATGTCTATAGTTTGAAGATTTGGTTTTTTGATGGTATCCCACCTTTCCTTCGTACTCCTTTCCTATGTTCTTTCTTTCTTCCTTCCTTTCTCCCTTTTCTTATTTCATCTAGATCCTTTAGTTTACCCTTGAATCCTCATATTATATCTTCTGCTCCACTCTTTTTACTTGTAAAGCTTTCCCTCAAGTTTTCTATTTGAGGTATTGAAATTTTCATTTCATTTTAGCTTCTGTTCTCTTTAGTGTTTCTGTCCATTGAATTCAATTTTAAAATATTGAATACTTCATGGTTTTATCCAGCCGTCTATTTGTATTTCCTTGGACATCACTCAAGCATCTATTGTTATCCTGCTCAAGTTCAATAAACTGTTTGCCCATGTCCTCTTTAAATTCCTTGGATTATTTTACAAAGGTTAAGATTAATTATTCCTTTAAATTATGTTTCCTGGCATTCACCTAGATAGTTCTGTTAAAGAATACTTGTATAGGACTTGTATAGGATGGAGACATGCTGTTTTGACCATTCATATTATTTTGCTTTTTGTGATTTGAAGGGGGCATGTGGACTTCTTTCCTTGGTTGTGTGTCTGATGTGATAATTTGTCCTTCCTTAGACCGGGCCAGTGCAGAAGATGCACAACCTACAGCTACAGCAGGCAAAGAGATAGATGAATTATTTAACTCGACCAGGGAAGGATGTCCCCCAAACCACGGGTCTATAGCTAGGCTAGGCAAAAGGAACTGGCGAATAAACAGTTTTCATGGCCCCAGGTCCAGAGCTAGGCTGGTAGGTTTGCAAATTGGGAAGGGCAAGCTAAACAATGGATTTTTCAATGTAAATTTCACTGCAAGAAGAGTGATACTTGGGCATGCAGAATGGCTTCAAGAAAGATAAAACATGGGGTATAGAAAAACATGTCATAATAAAGATAATGAGTTAATTCCGAGAAACCATGTTTTAAAAAAAAAAACAAAACACCTTAGTGTGGACTTGAAATCAGAGCATCAGAAAGGGAGAGATGAGCACCTCTCTAGGGCTTAAAGGCTAGCCTGCTCAGTGAGTACCAGGACAATGAAAGTGTCTGCCTCAAAATAAGGTAGATGGCGCCAGAATAGAAACACTCAAGGTTATACTCTGACCTCTATATACACACACATACAAGCACACAAACATGTGCACATATATACACACAAGATGAATGAGTGAATGAATGAACAGGAGTTAGAGAATGGACTTGGGAACTGCGGTCCTTTGCAGAGCTTCACCACTGCTACGTCCGGTCCTGATGATGCCTCTGGTTAGCACTTAGTGCCTATGGATCAGATATTCTCAGGAAAAGACCTCTCACCGCCACCTCCCCTGCTGACACAAAGGTCATGTGGGAAAGTAGTCATTATCGCGCCCACCCCTGATATTCTAAAGTGTCATAGTCACTGAAGCAACATGGGCACTTAGTGTTTGTAGAAAGAATTATGCAAATAAACAACTCTGTAACCTTGTGATTCACTATCCTTTAAAACTCAGATGGTGATAAAGAAACCTGTTTCAAGAAATGGGTTGTAATTGAAAACAAATGCTACAGATGACAAGCCCTCCTGTCTCAAGGTCAGGGATGTTGGTGTAGCTTGGAGGTTTTGCGTAGGTGAGAAAGGTGAGTGAAACCCTAGCCCGGCCTCCATTCCATTTCAATATTATCAGTCATCTACACTGTGAGTATTTGACAGTCACTCCACAATAAATATGACCCACTTTGCAATAGTTGATATTCCACCGCATGCTCAAGGCCCTTTGACTTTATTTGCAAAGATTCCCTTCTGTCCTACGATTCTGTTGTTAAACAAATTCATGCATATGTTAATTCTGTCCTATGATTCTGTTGTTAAACAAATTCATGCATATGTTAGTTCTGTGAGTATCAATTTTTTTGGAACTGCAACTTCTTTCTCTTTAAAACTGTCTGTAATCATTCTCCACTCTGAAAGTGACTTTAGTAAATAAACTCTTTTTTTTTTTTTAAAGAAAAAACTACCATGGCCTCACATTAAATGTTCTTAGTGTTCCAGATCTGGCAAATACTTAACAACTTAAAGCATTTGGTCAGCAAATATGTGTGTAATGAAAATAAGACCTTGAATTAAATCAGCTTCTAAATGGTGTCTCACATCTCCACTGAGAGAGACAGACAGACAGACAGACAAACAGGCAGACAGACAGAGACAGGGTGGGAGAATGAGAACTTTCTTTTGCTACAGAGTGTTAGAATAGCTGCCGATAGAATGAGCAAAAATAACCAAGCAAGATCAGACAGCTGCCCAAGGTCATTCCAGAAGTTGTAACTGGTGGTGAGGAAGGACCCAGGCCTCCAGGCCACTGGCTCAATGTATCTTTCTGGGAACCATAAATTACAAGACTGTTTAAATCTCTAGATTCTCCAGATGTTGCTTTCTCCTCCATGTCCTTGTGCTACTGCCCAATGCATTCACATTTTGTATTGAGTTAGATGAAAGTCTCCCTCCTCCTGACAGCTTTATTGCACCAGGAACCCATTATCTCCTCCTAACTCAGAAAGTTAGACTCAGATGTTGGTGCAGTAACCAAACAGGAGTCAAAGACATTTGTATGATCGATGTTCCCTTCAGAGGAAAACAGCTAAAAATATGACTGCCTGGATAGTCCCATTTTTTTCTAGGTCTAAAGGTTAATAAGTTGACAATGTTATACAGAAAAACTACTTTAAAAAGTCCAACAACAAAGGGACTGTGTAAGTTGGATAACTCTTCTCAGGCCAAGAATAATGAACCCAGAAGTGTCCAGAAATATGAACAAACTGGCGGATTTAAGTGCTATTATATCACGAATGAGTTGGGAATCCTAACATGCCCAAAAGACACTGTTTTACAACCATCTTCCTCAGTCTTTGACTATATGATGCTTCTGTGCACTCTTCTGCATTGCTTCTCAGGGATACAGGTATGATACAGATGTCGCAATAGAAGTGAGCATCCACAAACACTTATCATCTGTACTCTGACCAGGTCAGGTATGAGTCTCTAAATTAACTGCCATCCACTACAAAGAGAAGTTTCTATGATTAGGATTAAGAGCTGGACTACATATGGGTATAATGAAAAGTGTTTAAGAGGCAGTTTCATACTGTGTTCATTTAGCAAAAAATAAAAACAAACTCCTCTAGGGTTTTCTGTATGGAAAACACAATAGTCAACATATGATTGCCTCAGCCATGGGTTTTTAGCCAAGCTTAAATTACCTGGCATGAATTCCCTTTTTTGGAACAAGACTTAAATCTAACTTGAAAAATGGTTTGTTGCACTCATAACATCCATGCCACTATTGCATCGGTGAACATAGCTTGCTGTGGAGTGATTTTTGTAGCTCACAGAGTTCACATCTGGGTAAAACTGTTGATGACTTTTCTTCCCCAGCAGCCTACATAGCACCTTCTGGCATTAGAAAAGCTAGCCGGAGGGTTTTGATGTATGGTTTCCATGTGTGTCTTTTCATTTGTTTCTAAAACTTCTGCACAGTAGACAACATCACCCCAACTTAATAAATTAGGTTCAAATACCAAAGATCAGAAGGTTAAAATAATATAAAGTAGACTCAAATATTTCCTTCTTCCATTTTCACACTGGACCCCGGGGAAAACTGTATTACCATATCAAGAGGCATTATTTATGGAAAACCCCTAGTAATATGATATAAAGAACCCCAAAGCCTTCATTGAAGATTCTGTACAAATTCTACCTCCAAATAAATAATAATGAAAGAAAGATGGCAGGAATACCTAATCTTCAACTATGAAGAGACTATGTATGTATTTCACTGTTTTTAGAAAGAAAAGCCCATGAAAACACACCTATGTAACCAATAACACCATCATTAAAGTAAGTGAAATGTCATCAGCATATGTCAGGTACATGATGGAGTAAATGATGACCCTGGAAGACGACAGTGGAGACCCAGAGAGAGAAAGAGATCCTGGGGGTTCTAGGAGCCAAACTAAGGAACAGGAATCTTGTTCTCCATGAGCAAGGAAGTCAGGACCTTGAGGAGTGCGTCCACCCACTCAGACGGTGGGGCTGATCTAATAGGAGCTCACCAAAGCAAGCTGGATTGGGACTGATGGAGCATATGATCAAACCAGACTCTCTGAACGTGTCGGACAAGGAGGGCTAACTGAGAAGCCAAGGACAATGGCACTGGGTTTTGATCCTATTGCACGTACTGGTTTTGCGGAAGCCTAGTCTGTCTGGATGTTCACCTGCTAGACCTGGATGGAGGGGGAAGGACCTTGGACTTCCCACAGGGCAGGGAACCCTGACTGCTCTTTGGACTGAAAAGGGAGGGAGATGGGGATGGGGGAGGGGAGGTAAATGGGAGAAGGGGAGGAGGTGGAAATTTTTAAGTAAAAGGAAATAAAAAAAATGAAATCTTGTTCTCATGGCAATTATCTTCAGTTTAAAGATGGAGGTAAGGTTTAAAAATGACACAATCAAAACTGCTTTAGAAAAAAATAAGCCTTGCAGCAATGCAGAGCAAAGAGGTATATATGGAATAAAACACAGATGTGGGAAGATAAATTGAGAGAAAAGTCAAGAGAGTAAAACAGACTGGACAATATGGAGGTAGGGGATGGAGACATCCAGCTAGGTGGATGGTGCTGACATTCACAAGACAAAGAAGCAGGATCAGTGAGATGGCTCAGTACAGAAAGACACTTGACAGCCCAAAATCAATCCCTGGAACCTGCATGATTGTAGAAGAGAACCTACAAGTGTCCTGCCACCTCCACACATATACCATGTTACACACACAAACATAGATAGATAGATAGATAGATAGATAGATAGATAGATAGATAGATAGATAGATAGATAATGTGTAATAAACATTTTAAGACTAAGAAGAGAGTAATTGTAAAGCAAACTGAATTTTAAGCAACTGCAAATGTACCAGAACATAACCAGTAAGAGGAAACAAATACGGCCCTGGAGATGAAGCACCAACTTTCTCTTCTTCTACATGAGTATACCTATAATAAAGTAAAACTTATAGCTTAAGCACAGCAAAAGACCAAAACTGATAGCTAATGAAATAGAACAATCATAACAATAAATTAATAAAATTAAGAGGATATCTCTTGAAAAAGGAAAGATAAATTTTAATATTTTTCATTGCAGTCAACCACAAATGAATCTATGGGAAACAAGACTCTGGATAAGGAGGGTTTCTGTACCCTCAACAAGTACTGTTTCAATGTTTCCTAGTTTGTCCCAGTGACACTAAAATCACCTTAAAGCAACATTCTTCCTTTACTCCCTACACTGATGACGTCACGCTGAGGGGAAAGGGGGTGTTCCCAGGACCCAGCTAGTTCACCTGTTCAGACACCAGCTGAGTCTCCTGTAACTGGATTTGACTTTGATAATAACTGCTCAGAGGCAGCACTAAGCCCCAGGATTAAGAACTTAGTCGCCTAAGACAAACGTCCAGCTCCAGAAGCCGCTTGCCAACATGAGCCACTCATTCTTCTGATTAGCCAGGGATTGCATTACTCTTTGCTCACGGTCGATGATTTGCTAGAATGACTCCCAGAAGCTGGGAAAACATTCACTGACTTCTAGCAAGAGGCATTACAAAATATCTCAAATGAGCTGCCAGATGAAGGTGCTTACTAGTGTGCTTTGAAAGGTGCCAAGCACAAGAGTTCCAATTCCCTCAGAGCTGAGCTAGATCATTTTGCAGCATGTACACACTTTCTCCACCCCAGAAGCTCTCTGAACACTGTAGCTCAGGGATTCTGATGGAAGCTTTAGCCTGGAAGCACCAAAGATTAGTAAAGGGCTCTCCACCCATTTACTCTCCAAAGGTTCAAGTTTCTAATACTAGTTTGGTCTTTCTGATGGCCAGGCTCCTCCTGGGGATCTCCAGGATCCCTACAAAGTCACCTCAAAGAATCAATGCTCCTAGCACCAGGCTTAGGGATTCTGAGTAGAAGCGCTCATATCGATTAATGGGAAATTACAGACATTTTACAAGTTTTATGTCAGGAATGAGAGAATAAAAACCTTATAACTCTTATAAATGAAAATTCTGAATCAAAGGAAAAAGAAAGAAATGTTAAGGCCAATGAAGAAAGCACATGGTATTAAAGAAACAAATGCAAAAATTTGTTTATGGGATAGAAAAGATGAGGGACTGACATTTCATTTCAAAGTCCAACTTTTTAAATCCAATTTTCAAATAAATTATTTAATACCAAATACAAGGCAAAGTTCTTGTGTGATATTGAAAAGTGGATCTACTATCAGAATCATGTAAGTCATTTGTTCAAAGTGAAAAGTCACCCCTGGTCCAGGTGATTTTACAAAAATCACAAAACTTTATACGTAGTCCTCCACTGACCTGTCTGCCCTCAAGAGTTGAGAGACAGAGGCGTGACACCTGGACACATAATTTCCACTCAAGCTGTTATCTGTGATGATCAAGACAGTCTGCTTTGGAAATCTGGAAGGAATAACCGAGGCTGGCAAGATGAGGAATATGTCCTAATCAGATATGCATCACCTCTGCTGGGTCTAGAAGCCTATGGGCAGTTATCTGAGAGAAGCAGAGTGAGCGCAGGGTGGAAATATGATTGCTTCATGAAGCATAACCCCGGAAATCAGCTTTTGCACCCCTTAGGAGCTTTTTAATGTGACGATTCTCAAGGCCTTCCCCAGACCTACTGAATCCGAATTCCTAACTGCAGTGCCAAGTAGTCTGTGATTTCCAGCACTCCAGAGGACTCTGCAGGCGCTCAAGTTAGATAACCTCTACTCTTGGCTAGCAGGGGGCAGCGGAGTGGGAGTATTGCAGAGCCAAGCTGCCTGGTCCCAGCTCTAGGGTTCGCAACTTGAGAGCTAGGCAACCATCACTGTGCTGGGCCTGAGCGTCTTCATTTCTAAAATAACAGCACTTAACATGACTGTGTGGGAGATGCTCATAACAGAGCCTGGCACATAATGAGAGCTGCATAAGTGTCCACTTGTATTAGGGGAATGAAGTCGGGGTGGCGCATGGGCAGCTCCGTCGTCTGCGCATCAGACATGAGCGGTGCAGGCTGCGGCATGAGTACTAGACACATCCACAAGGGAAGAGTTTGTATCCTCTAAGTTCCACGTTCAGAAAAAAAAGGGGGGGGTGCAGTTTCACTGACTCTTCCTGCTAAGTGCAATTAAAATCCCTGGACATTTTGCAAAAGAAGTTGAGAGAAGGCAGGACAGCAAGGGCCTGAGGAACGAAAGAGTGACTTTTCCTCACACAGGCCAGACATAGAGCTCATACAACCACAAGCTAGAAGCACCATCAAGTGTAAACAGCTCGTTAAATGTGACAGCAGACATTCACACAGACAAATGCTACTTCTAGCCTCCATCAGAGAAGCTTCTTATTGCAATACACAGCAGTGGATGCGGAGCCTCGTGGCTGCCCTACTCTCTAAGAGCAAGCATTGGCTGAGGGCTCAGCCCTATGCAGGACACTTAGTTACTCATTCTAAGGCCTGGGAAGCACTGAAAAGAGAGACCAAAATAGTATTATGGAATTAACCAACAACTTCTTAACTGGATTTAAGGTCCATTCCATGAAATGGAACCCATACTTAACACTGCTAAAGTGGCCAAGAATCTGAGATGAGATAGGTCATGAGCCTAAGGGAAATCTACTACTATTCTGCTAAAAAAGACACAGCAATAAAATGACCCATATGACAATTTTTTATAGCCATATATTGGTGCCTAACTCAACCGTCAACAGAGAAGCTTCTTTGGGGAGGCGGGGGAAAGGAGAGGGTTTATCTTACTCAGAGTTTCATACAATGGTTCATCATCCAAAACAGGAACTCAAGCAGAACAGGAAACTAGAGGCAAGAGATGCTGCAGAGGCCATGGAGGAGTGCTGCTTACTGGCTTGGAGAAGCTGCTTCTTGCAGTAGATGGGATTTCACAGAGACCCACAATTGGGCGATATGGAGAGAATGAGAGACTTTGGAGCACTCAGTCCTAAATGGGATACCTTCATCAAACTCTTCCCCTCAGCGTTCAGAGATCTATGTGGAAGAGGAGCAGGAAGATCAGAGAGTCAGAAGTGGTAGACTCCTCCAGGGAAACAGGGTCTTCTAGAAACAATAGGACTGAATCCCATATAAACCCACAGAGATGGCGGCAGCACGCTTAAGATTTGCACCGGTTCAAGCCAGATGGGTTCTAGTACTGAGAAGAGGAAATGGACGCTGGTCCCACCTCTAACAAGAAGCTATCTGCAACAACCACTGGCAAAGGGAAAATTGGTTTTCTCTAATTCTCCAAGTGTCACTGGGCATATCAACCATACTCCAGGACAGACCCCATGCCCAGGAGTAGTTAGCCAACAGAGAACAAATGCCATAGTTTTATTTTGTGGGAGAGAGGCTGAAAAAGAGAGAGAAAACAAAGTTGGGTGGGGAGGGAAGGAGAGAAGGAAATTTGGGAGGAACTGGTGGAGATAAAAATCATGATCAAAATATATTGCATGAAAAAGACAAATTTTTAATTATAAAGAAAAAACAAATTATTTTTAAATTAAAAATGACAGTAGTCAGAATAGCATTCACACTGACCTAAAAGCACATACCTTGGCCAATGAAACAGGGCAGAAAATTCAGACATAAATAAATGCATTCATGCTTAAAGCAAAACAAAAATGTCCTGCAAAAACTTGCTCTGTCTAGCAAAATGAGCAGGAGTGGGCAGCCTAGAAAAATGGTAAGAAAATAAACCAAGAGCAATCTAATTTAAAAACCAAAGCTACTAATTAAGAGCTTACTATAACAAGGGTTTCAACCACGGTTGCTGCTCCCTGACAAAGACTCAAAGGCAAACAAAGAAGAAGGGATGCCTCACAACAGAGAAAGTGCATGGCTTCAGGATGCCTTGATCTGGGGACTACCTGCATGGCACAGCAGAAACTGGGTTAACTAGCACTGAGCAGGGTGTCCTTTGTAAGAGGTTCACAGTTGGCTTTTTCTAGCTGATGCCACTGGCATCAAGGGCCAAAATTAAGGAAGCTGTTTGTTATTACTGAAGACCTGGCCATAAGGAGCAGACAAATGGAAGTTTTCACTAAGCTTTCTGGGTTGTCACTGGGGCTGGAGGGCGGGCTTCCTGCAAGTCTAACTAGCAGCAGGTGCTTATTGGGAATAAGAGGCTTTCTGGGCAGGGTGATGCAGACCAAAGCTCTCTTTGACAGACAGACTGACTTCTGTTAGTTCATATTCTTTACTAATCAGGCATGAAGCACGGTGCAAGTAAGATGAGAAAGGCCAGTAAGATGAGTTGTTCATGTTTGAAAATGACAACACCTGGGAATTTCCACCTTGATAAAGGAACAGTATGCTCCCCTATTTCTCCGGATGAGCCACCTAAAGTTTCATGATTGTTATAAGTGAGAAGACTTGAAAGTGTTCAGACAAAAAGGCAAAATGATGAGAGGCACAGGACCTCAAGTAACATAGCAATGAGTGCCTGGATTTTCCTATGGCCTCCTGTGTCTCTGAATTGTTGATGTACCTGGCAACTTAGAAATGCCAATGGCCATTACATAAGAGCCCAGAAAACTCAGTTCTAGTCAAAAGTTCAGGAGAGAGACAGCCTAGAAATAAAACTTCAAGAGATTAACTGCTCTACCCAAATACTGCAAGCAACATTTGACCTCAAAACACCACACACACATATACATACCTGCAAGGGCCAATAATAATCCCACCCTGGCTAGTCTACAGCAAAGTATCCTAAACCCCACACCAAATAGGGCCAGACAGGCCGCAGGGAACGAGGACAATCACCTCCACACAGCAATAACGAAACCTTTCTCCATGTGATCAGTGGAATCTGTGTGGAATCTCAGAGCACCACGCCCATCCAGCGGCAATGAGAAGACCTCAAGCATCGTGCAGACTAAGTGGAAGGCTTGGCTGCCTCTCTCTTCCCACTCTACAAGTCACAAATATCCAGCGCACAGACTGGGTTCTAATTTTGCAATAATAGCTATGGGAAGGGGAGTGGGTTTTAGAAAGCAGTACCACACCCAAGCTTTTGCTGCATTGTTTCTTAGCATTGCTTTTACATCTATAATGTTCTCAAAATAAAGACTTTAGTCTTAAAAATAATAAAGGAATAAGAAATCCAAACTGACTCACATGACAAAGGAGAGCTACAGCCTTTGGCAGAGTGACGGATTTAGATCGGTTCCATCATCTGCCTTTGTGACTAGACAAAGGGCATGACCGTGGCAGCCACTGAAAGTCACCCAAGAGGGGCCTGTGGCAGGTTGTAGGCTACCTGCTCTTGACAAGGAGCCTTCTACTTGGCATGAACAGAATTCTTGATGGGTCATCTTTGTCATAAACGGCAATAGCCATCGGGCATCCTAAAGGATTTGGGCTGTGTTGCTGGCGCGATAAGCTCAAAGCCTATGGGAAGCCTGGAGGACAAGTGGGAGATTTATGGATAATATCACTTACGGAGAATAAAAGAGTTTAATTCAAGAGGCTCTTGATTCTGACAAATGTCCGTGTGAACCCCCTCTGCTAGATCGAAGAGGAAGCGGAAATCCCGGAGGAAAAATCATATCAGTATGATCGGTGACAAAAGGAGACTGCAGAGTTTTTGATGTGCAACTTTCAGTGGCTCCCTGTGTAACCAAGTGCTTTCCACGCGCGCCACACCAAGCTCAGCACCCCGTTCACTCCCTGTGTTGCTGCTCTCCCAGGTAGAGACAGCAGTGGTGTCTCCTTGGGTGTTCACTCTGAGATGCTCTTGGGAATCTGTTTCAGGTTCTGCAGCACATATCTTCCACAGTCTCCAAAGCCAGCTCTCTTTCCTCCCTTCACCCATGGGTGCTCCTCCTCAGCACTGCCGGTCTCTGTCCAGCTCACCATGCTTAAAGCAGCAGAGTCCAGGAAGGGACGGAAGTCCCTCCCTGGCAGCTACCAATGACTTCTACCTCTTGGGCAGCATAGGTGGAGGAAGGTACCCATTAGAGGGCTTTCCTGGCTACTTCTCTGCAGATTTTTGTGGATTTCACTTTGGCTTCCTTTCTGCTCTCCTCTTTTTCTCATAGAAATAGTCTGTCCCTTCTTATTCTGACATTTCTCCTTCATTGGGTTAACATGTAGGCAGCTTCAAATCCACCATCTCACCTGGTCCTTATAAAGACCCACCCAGGTCATCTAGAAAGCCAATCTCAACCTGTGGGGCATGACCCAGTTGGGGGTCACATATCAGGTATCTTGCATACCAGATATTTGTATTACAATTCAATAACAGTAGCAAAATTACAGTTATGAAGTAGCAATGGAATAATTTTATGGTTTGGGATGGCCACAACATAAAGGGTCACAGCATTAGGAAGGTGGAGATTCACTGATATAAGATTATCTTTCCTTGTAGAGATCTTTCCTAAATCTCATCAACAAAGTCTCTTTTACTGTGTAAGCCAACACAGTCACAAGTTCTAGGACAAGGATGTGGTCATCACTGGGTCATTATTCAGTCTACTATGGGCTCTTACCACAACTTAAGTGACAATGAGTTACTTTGCCTTTCTATTGTATGCAGCATGTACCAGACTAAATTCCATGAGTGAAAGAATTATGATTGTCTTACAATCTGCAGTCATGGTGTTCATTAGATACTTAGCAAATGAATGTTTAACAGAAAAATGTAAAATTCAGGAGCATGAGCAAAGATGTCTTCTTTGAAAGATAGACATAAATATCCGTCCTATGCCAGAATTCACTAGAAAATAATAGAAAGCCAGTCAGCCTGTGCAAGATGACTTCCTTCCTCAGCTCTGCAGTGTATATCAGCCCTGGAGTAAGACTCAACTGGCTGAGTTGGTTCCAGTGCCCACCTTATATACTAATACCTGTGACTATAAAAATAAGATGATGTAATTGTCATAACCACAACAGCTAGTAGGCTAGAGGGAAGAAGGCTGCCCACAGAAATAAACAGAAACGGAGTGGACATACTGCCGCCAGATGAAAAGAATGTTGGGTAGACAAGGTTGAATCATTCTCTGCCCAATGACACACTAATAGTTACTATTAATAAAAGCTGTCACTTAAATGATCTCAAATCATTTATCCTTCTTTCTTTTTATCTGTATGTGTCTGCAATACTTAGATTTCTGAATTTAAATTAAGCCATTTTCTCTAACTTTTATCTTTGCTATTTTTCTTTCCTCCAATACATGTCTGGCATAGAAAACTAAACTACTTATCTAAAAATTTTATGCCTCTTAAATAATTCTTGGTATTCCTAAATCTTAATTTTACAGTAAGATGAGTTAGATTATTACACGTGAAAGGTGGAGGGAAGAGACTGGTTGGTGAGATAGTTGGAGCTCTGAGAGCTGCTGCTAATTCTCCAATTAGCAGGGGAAATAGACAAAGCATTAACCAATGCTCAGCTTTAAATTTCTTTCCCATAAATAAATTGTTCTAAATGTCTGCTAAAATTATCAACACCTCTAAGATTTTGATAAGCAAATGTGGAAAAATGTAACAAGAGGAAAATTGTCCATAATCAGGAAGATTTTATATATACATACATATATATACATATATATATATATACATACATACATACTTACATACTTTTGTTTTGTTCTTAGGAACCTTTATCACGTAATAATAACAATAATACTATACCATATTTATTGAATTCAGTCAACTCAGTTACTATGCTGTAAGGAAGTCTAAGCTGTGTACTGTTGAGGAGATTCAGATGGAAAAGCACTTCAAGATGAGATATGGAGGGGGAATAGAGGGGAAGGGAGGGTCAGAGGAAGGAGGAGGGAGCAGGATCTAGCTTCTGGAACCTTCTAGCCAATTTGTCAGCAAATTCTGTATAACTGGATGAGAGACCCCAAAGTAAACTGGCCAACTCCCCAAACTCATGGAAAAGAACAAATCCTTAACTGTTTTATAGTACTTGGTTTGGGAATAGCACATTACACAGAATCATATATGTGAAGTTGAGGGAATAAACTCTTTCCCACCCTTTAGGTGCCTTGGACAGTAGAAACAAAGATGTGAGTTACCTGATACAAGTTAGTTATCTGCAGGAGATGATGATCTAGGCCAAAGCAGAGGCATAGAATAGGAAGGTTACAGTTCTACCAGGAACAAGGGAGTTGAGCCTGGAGTAAAATGGCACTATTATTTGGTCTTATCTATGTGTGCATATTAGACAGACAGCAACAAAAGTGTGTGGTTGCACTTGGATGTCTCTACCATCCAAACATACTGACATGTGGTCACTCAAGTACTGCAGTAGGAATCTATCACAAATGTAAAACAGTGCCCTGTCCTAACTACAGACTCAACAGTCAAGCATATTCACCTTCTATTCTATTAGGACCTTGGCACCTTCCATACCACGTGACTGTGGGTGACAGATGGCAATCACAGTCATCTATACACGATAGGAAACTGCATCATACCCCAGGATTCGCTAGACTAGGTTTATCTTCCAGCTGCTCTCAACTCCTAAATTCTCTAGGTAAAGATCTGCTCTTCCCCACACTGTGAATGAGTTTCCCTGACTTGGACATTTGAGAAATCCCTTCACTTCTATCCATCTGATCTTTAAAGTTGAGCAAGAACATTCAGGGCTCTGGTTCCAACCCTACAGCTTCTGAGTCACTGCACAAGCCACCCCATCTGCCTATAAACATTCTGAATACCCACAGAGCTCAACAGAGCTTTAGATTTACACCCACCATCAGGGTCCTCCAAACTAAAGGAGTTCTGTTTACTTCTCCATGAAGAGGATTGGAACCCACTTCAGAAATATTCTGTCTGGCAAATAGAAAGTTACACCCCATACATGCGATCCAATTCACGGAGAAATGAGCAATTATAAAATATACCTGACACCAAAGTTATACCTCACAGACGTCGGTCACTTTCTGAGGGTCCACGAGGCCTTTCAGGATCTCACAGAGCATCTGGAATACCATTGTGAATATCAGTCACTCTGCTGGCAGAGCAAAAAAGTGAAAATTGGCAGGGATGCTCGATGGATAGAAAGCTAGCAGACCTACTCTCACTAGAAGGGAAGGAAAAGGAAGAGCAAAACAGAGAAATGAGCACAAATCAGAAAACGGGGGGAGGGGAGGAGCCATTTCTAGCAAATGCAAGTTTTGACCTGTCTCACTCTCCCGCCCGGAGCAAAGCTCACCAGAACCTCAAAATGGCATGGGGCTCCGGGAAGACTCTTTCTGCTTTTTTAGTCTGGAACAAACACTGGTCTGTTTGGAAAACATCAAGTCTTTCTCATATCTTACGAGGGGTGTAAAACGGGCGATTACTGGAAAGGGATTTCTATTTCAGGTTTGGAAATACAGAAGTCACTCCGAGGAGAAGGGAAGTGATTGCAATGCAACCCACGCTGAATCGTTAGTGACTCCCAAATGAGTTCTGGAATTATGGTTTAAAGAAATGTCCAAAAACTGCAGTGAGGAATTCGTCTTGCAAGAGAATTATTTAAGTCCTTTAATTCGCCGAGAAAGAAATTACCGGCTCAAGACTTTGCAAGGCTTCAGTAATTAAACCAACAAATTATAAGTACATCTATCTGATAAAAGCTATTCATCACCCAGGGCTGTGGGACTGCCATATCCCACGTGGTCAGCATCTGCCACTTTTCTCATCAGGTACCTCTGCTGTGGGACTAGTTTGCTAAGAGAGAAGCCTGGACTTAGTTCTGCCGTTTTATATCTTGAGTGACAGGCCACAGAGAAAGCTTCAGGTCTCAGGGAACAGAGAGGAGGAGAGGAGGTCCGATCCATATTAATACCTGAAACTGCAGGAAATTAAATCTTCTAGGCAAGGCTCTGTGACGCGCATACGATATGAGAGGAAATACGAAGTGTGGGAAGGTCAAAGACTTATTTTTCTTGTTCACCTTCAGGCGATTTATTGGGGAACCAGCATATCATTACTCAAAAAAATAGAAGTGACACGATTATAGTTTCTTTTCCTTTACTGGCTGAGTCAAACTGCATTTCAGAGCATTCCGCATGCCAAGGGTGCAAGCGTTTATGCTGCCGGGTTTACCCAGGGGTGGCAGTAAAAAAAAAAAAAAAATGATTAAATCTGAGTGCCCTGTCTATACTCCTAGTCAATGATTTGCATTTTATTTAGTGATGTCACCAGCAAACCCAACAGGACCACTTACTAGTCCATCACCCTGATTGCTAAAGAGATTTTTTTTTTTTAAGAAATCTTAAATCAGAGTTTCCACTAAATGTGTCCTTTGGGTTGACCTAGAACAGTGGTTTTCAACCTTCTGATTGCTGCCACCCTTTAATACAGTTCCTCATATGTGTGACCCCAACCCTAAAAAAGCTTTCATTGCTACTTCCATAACTGTAATTTTGCTACTGTCAACTGCAATGTGAGTATCTGTGTTTTTCAACAGTCTTAGGTGACCCTCGTGAAAGGGCCGTTCCATCCCCCCAAGTGTGTCAGTTGAGAGCCACTGATCTAGAGTCTTGGAAAGTTCTTTTTTAGATTAAAATTTTGGTATCAGTTCTCTGCCCTGTCTTATGTTAGTCTGAGACCTGATGGTTTGGAAACAAGAATGCAGTAGAGTAACTGTTCCGCATGCCTTATCAGATTGCTATACAGATTAAATGTAGGCATACAGAAAGCTGTGGGCAAGTGCCTAGCACAAGGTAGCACATCTTACACATTCTTACATCTTATGATATTGATTATTAATATGGGTTTTCAGCATTTGTAACCTGGTGATAAAATGTAGTATAAAAGATTCTCTTAGAAGTCTCCAGCAGACAGCTCAGTTTCTGGCCCACCCAGTACCTCTTTCTCACTAGTTGAGCATCATTTCTGGTGGGAAACCTATTCTGGATGGCTTGTAGGACATGACCAACGACCTCCAGAGTAAAGTAACCAGGTCTAGCCAATCAGAGCTTCTCATTCCTTAGTTACAGGTCTGAGTCCCTAGTAATGCCATCCAAATCCTTTGTGAGAAGTTGACTTAGGGATTCTAGAAGGGACAAGCCTGTTCCTTCTCTAGCCTGGGAACAGAAATTACAATATGAGCATGTAGAAGCTCCAAGAGCAAGTCTTTATGAAAAAGAAGGAAGAACCGGCAAGAGCAGAAGAACTCATGCCCAGGAGACCATGACCCAGCTGGACTACAATGATAGGTACTTCCTATGGCGTAAACCAATAATCTCCCTATGCTCACGGAAGCAGGTAATGTTGGCTCCTATCTTTTGCACCCAGGAGTCGTAATTCAGCACAATGATGGCTGAGTTGGAACTGCCTGGCAGCCTGAGAACCAAGGCAGACTCACTCTGTCTGGAACAAAGTCACACATCACTAAAAGGTTAAGGAAGAATGTTGCATCCCAGCCCCATTCTGATAGATTCTACCAGCAAGAGCAGAAGGAGAAGGAAAATCCAGCTGTTATTTGAAAGGACAGAAATGAAAGTATACCTGGATTTTTCATTACTTTCTTCCTCTAAGATGCATCTAACTTGACCTGCTCTCATACTTTTCTACTTTAGAAGAAGCAAATTGATCTGAGTGTGGTCCGGGATTTGGTGTTAACTAAAGAGGATGAGCACCTCTTTCCTCCCTCCATCTCCATGCCTTGTAAATGCTGAAGGCACCAAAGCCTGAGCCTTTCCTACCCATAGGTGCTTTGCTGCTGAAATTCAAAGCTCTGTTACCAGGCCATTGTCCTCCCTACAGCCCGTCAAGACCTGTACAACAAACACAAAGGACCTGCAGGCTGGAAGAATAAAGGATTTGGGCAGGAATCAACACAAATAGGAAGTTGCCAAATGAAAGAGATCCTGTGTTAAAATCTAGAGTCTTTGCTCTTGTCTGATAAATATCTTCCCTGGGAAGTCAGGGTAGCAAGCTAGAAGAGAAACCCTGGGGAAGATACTACATAAAAACCCTGAAGTCCTGATGCTGGCCGCTGACAAAGGGATGCTCTCTGTTCTATTGTTCTTGGAAAGTGGAGCATCACTTAAGCAGCCTCCAGGAACTCATCAGCAGTCCCCATCCACTATGATATGCAGCTGAGCTCAGCCCTGCCTTGAGTCTTTTTGAGGCCAAGTAACAAAGTGATGGTGATGATCCTTCCCAAGGACAGAACTTATGTAACTTTCGGGGCTGTGGGGAGGAGGATGCTACAGAAAGGAGTACCCATACCAGTTTTTTGGTCATGCTAGGGCCTCAAGCTGTGCAGAACGGGGACATTAGAGTGGGCAGCTAATCATCAGATGATTACCGCTAAGCAAAAGGCACTTAAAGGACACCCAGGAGGAAATTAGCAACCCACGGCCCTGGGCTCTCTTGTTGGCTTGTTTTTTTTTTTTCTTTTTTAATTTATTTATTTATTAAGGATTTCTGCCTCCTCCCCGCCCCCGCCTCCCATTTCCCTCCCCCTCCCCCGATCAAGTCCCTCTCCCTCATCAGCTTGTTGAGCAATCAGGGTTCCTGCCCTGTGGGAAGTCCAAGGACCGCCCACCTCCATCCAGGTTTAGTAAGGTGAACATCCAAACTGCCTAGGCTCCCACAAAGCCAGCACGTGCAGTAGGATCAAAAACCCACTGCCATTGTTCTTGAGTTCTCAGTAGTCCTCATTGTCCGCTATGTTCAGCAAGTCCGGTTTTATCCCATGCTTTTTTCAGACCCAGGCCAGCTGGCCTTGGTGAGTTCCCGATAGAACATCCCCATTGTCTCCATGTGTGGGTGCACCCCTCACGGTCCTGAGTTCCTTGCTTGTGCTCCCCCTCCTTCTGCTCCTGATTTGGACCTTGAGATTTCTGTCCGGTGCTCCAATGTGGGTCTCTGTCTCTGTCTCTGTCTCCTTTCATCGCCTGATGAAGGTTAATATTCAGGAGGATGCCTATATGTTTGTCTTTGGATTCACCTTCTTATTTATCTTGCTGGTTTGTTACCCAAAGTCATAGGTTCCAAACTTCTGTAACGGAAAATCCACTCAACAAAGAATTGATATAATCAGTCCCTAATGATACAGATTTACCTAGCCATGAATTGCGTACCTGAGTGATTGTTCTAAAATATCATGTATGTTATAAAATACATAAAAGCAGATGTCTTAAATGTCATAGGTATACGTTGGTGGTAGAGTGCTTGCCTTCCGTGTATGAAACTCTGACTTCAATCTTTAGTACTCTTTTTAAAACATACTCTTTAAATATGTAATAAAAATTAAATAATATATCTACTAATTACCATGTATTATTACCCTGTTTGTACATTCATTTAACATTAGTAACAGGGGATATGAACTCATATTTAAAATAAATGTCTTGTGATGGATGATGATCTCACACTGTGTTTGTCTCAAGAGACACTTGACAGAGAACTTGCACAGGAGCAGAAATGTGGTCCCCACTTGCCTCTGCAGTTTCCTGTCTGTGCTAAGTGCCATCTTCAATCCCAAGCTGCATCTCGGAACCCTTTAAGCCATTTGCCCATTTTGTGCATCTTGAGTGAGACATAACTGTAGTAATATAATCTGCAAATCCACTTAATCAGGCAAATGTTCAGAAAACAGCACACTCGAAACCAGCAGAGCAGGGCTCCTGCTGTTAGCCACCAGGAAGCCTCTGTTCATGCCTCAGGATGGTTAAGCTCTGTGTGACAAATGGACCATGATATGGACTGTGGGGGGCGGTGGCGTGAATGTAGCTTCCCTCCAGATAAACTCCAGCTAATGTTTTATTCACTTTTAGGTTATAAATAAATAAAAGTGAAATTTTACTGTTTTCTACCATCTGACAGCTCATTTGGCATGACTCCACTCCTCCTAGAGGCCCAGCGATAGATACCAATGGCCTACACTCTGGCAGTAGCTGGGTTCCCTGGCACTTTTCCCCTCCCATCTCCTTACAGCTAGAGAAGCTGAGCTCCAGTTCTCAGTCTCTCTGCTGCCTGAGCAACAGAGTCCAGACTGCTTAGCATGATGCAGAGACCTTGACACCACACTCCTGCATCTTTCCAACTTTATCCCTTTATCCTTTCTCTCTCTCTTTCTCTCTCTCTCTCTCTCTCTCTCTCTCTCTCTCTCTCTCTTTCTCTCTCTTACAAAATCCTCACCTCTCCCCATCTCCTTCCCCCCCACACACACAAGCACTGCTCCACCAGGCCAGAGTCGTTCAGGTCTTCGCAGTTTCTCTGGTCTCTGCAGGGACTGTCTTAGTTTCATGCTGCCTTCCTGGGAGTCTACAAGTCTTCCTCCTAACCTTCAATCAAGTCCTCCCACTCTGTAGCCCAACTCCCACCAACTCAAATGGCAGTCACCACTTCTTTTGCCAGCCAACTATCTCAACACTCACCTTTCCCTTGAGACTTCACCACAACCTGGAAATATCTTCCAATGAATCAAAAGGGCTTTACACACTCTGGAAGCATCAACCCACTGCTAGTCAAGCATAGTGATGTAGAGTCAGATTTTCCCTCCTGTCACACCTCCTGGCCTTGTTCCACTATCTGAAACCTTGACCATTCACCACTGAGTACATAGTTGATAGCCCCATGAAAACATGTACACTCTGCTGAGATGCTCAGACTGGTCCAAGAGGTGCCATGGGTACCACACCTGGACTCCAATCCTTCTAATGTCCATACACAACTTAATTCCTCAAAGGCTGGTGTTCCCAAAAGACTTCCCAGTTTAGTCGCACCACAGCTCAAACCACATAATGGTCAAAAATACTTGGCTGAAATCTGATCAATGGGATAATGGTTCATTTAGCTATTCTTGCTAGAACGACAGCTTTCCTGACCACCACAGATTCTCCAGCAACCCACCACATCCACTCTGCTAAGTCACCAAAGAGCACTGATCATCTTTAAGACTGATGGGGGCTCTTGATTGCATCAGACTGGGCTTTCAAACAAAATGGAAGAGTGGTCAGCTTAATAACAGGAGTATGCTTCCTCACATTCGGAAGGTGAGGAGCTCAACACTGTGGTTGACTCTCTCTCTGTCTGTAGAGACACGTACACAAGGACTCTTCTCTGGGCACATAGAGAGCAGTCTCTGGGATCTCTTCCTCTCAGAAGAACAGCAGTTTTATCAGATTAGGGCTTTGCCCTGCTCATGTCATTGAGTTCTTCTTTCCTAAAAGCTCCAATTCTACATATGCTTATTCTGAGGATCAAAGCTGCAACATAAGAAGAGAGACAATCCAAGCCTAGCAGCCATCAGTAGCTTCATCAAGTTCCGCTTATACTGAGAGCAAATTCAGCTCACTAGACTGAAGTCAAAGAGGAACTAACCTTCCAGAGGTCCGCAGGCCCACCTCAAGAGCGTAAGCTTCCCTGGACACCCTCACCATGCAACCCATGAGGAATTAGATGCTTAAGTTTCCATTTGGCCATAGCATTTATTTCACACTGTAGCCTTCACTGCATCTCCACAAAAGTTCATGCTGGCCAAGTCCTGACCCAACAGCATCAAAGTACAAATGGTGTTTTTTTTTTCCTTTGGGAAATGAGGCTTTCATGAAGATAATCAAGTTATAGCAAGACCATGTGAGTGGGTCTTAGTCCAATATGACTAGTGTCCCCAGAAAAGGAAGTAAGATGGACACAGGTGTGGACAGGGCCAAAACAAACGGTGGCACCGGGAGAAGACAGTCATCTGGAAGCAGGAAGAGAGATGATGTGAACCTGGCAATACCTCCATCTCAAGTTTCAAGCTTCCAAAGCTGTAGGGGGGGAAAGCTGCACTGTAAGGGGAAAAGCCATCTAAACTATGTCACATACTTAATGCAACCTTAGAAAAACAGATCAATCCTTTAGGGAGTGCCTGTAATAATGGGTATCACTCAGTGTTAGCCTTACGCTTAGATTGTTCTAAGTGTTCCTGGCATCTGTTGATGAAGCAGGGAACAAAGCAAGGGATGGGCAGAGGGGAGGAGAATTGGTGGAACTCTTCCTTGTTCCCGGAACTTGTCATCTTTTAAGTCTATCTTCTGGGTTTTTAAAGCTACACTCAACTCTTGCTAGAAGGGAATTCTTGGAAATTTCTGTCATCATGTTTCATCTTTAGCTTCTAGTGATGATTTAAATAAGGCGAGCAGAGCTTGCTGAGGGCTTGCTCGGAGAACTGTGACAAAAGTACAGAGGGTCAATGACAGTCTGGATCTAGGTTCAGTGTCCTACAGAAACATAGCACAACTTAATATTCCTGACAGCCACCGTGGACTCATTTAAGAAAAAAACAGATGAAATTATTTTAGTAATGCATATTTTATTTCACAGTTTCAATATATTAAAAAAATATCTTAGGTATTTTACACTGTTTAGCAGACTGTCTTCAAAATCAAATGTATATAATGTAGTTCGGACTGACCTCACTTTAACTGTTCACTGATGACATGTCCCTAGAGGCTGCTGTATTGAACAGTTTCGGTGCTGCTGCTTCATGATTTTGGAATTAGGAGGACATGAGTTTGTGTCTTGGCCCATCAATGATTTGCTTCCGGTCTGCATTTCTCTAATGCTGGCAATGCTACTGTCTCCCAAGCCTAACACGAAGGTCCAATAAAATTTTCCAGGCAAAGTGTCTGACACTTTGGCAGCACAATCACCAGGTGCCAAGCTCTGTGTCACGTGACTTACATGGTAAATACTCGGCAAATTGTAGCATACATTTTAAACAATCAGAACTGACACAGTTTCTGCCTGGTAAATAATATTCTTCTAGGTCATCTTTTTAAACTATAAAATGAGAAAATGAAAGGGTCCCCCACTAAAAATAAAAATAATCTTCTGGTCAATTTGCATGATGCCTCAGAATGGCCATGTCACTTTGGCTTATAGCATAGACCACAACAGTAAAGACAGAGGACCTCAGCCTTCTCTCACTTGCATGTGCTTTCTGATTACTGACTTCAGCACTCCCCTTGGCAGAGAAATCGTTCTGAGCATCCAAATTCCCAAGCTGCCTGAGTCCTATGCCGCCTTTTATTTTTTAAGAGGGAGAAGATTCTCCAGATTCATTTAGCCACTATTTCTAAATTATGAGTTCATAAAGAGATACACCTTTTCTGTGAGATCTCATAATTCACCCTCATATAACACAGGCAATAAATGAGAGTGGATGTCTCCCTGTAAAATATGTGCAATAGATATATTACTGTATCTACTATATCCTTCCATTTTGGCATGCAATGAGCTCCCCTACACCTGCTGATAGTAAATTATATAACCTTAGCCATATCAGAACATTAAATAACAAGGAACAAATCGTTGTCACAATATGTGATGCTTCATAACACTTTTCAGCTTGGGATCTCAAAGCCCTTTACAAAAACAAAATGATTAGCTCAATATCTGTATGTTAGAGACCATACGTGATGCTTAATTCTAAGCATCAACTTGAGAAGTTCTAAAATTCAAAAAAAAAATGAGCTTCTGGGAATGTCTACGAGAGATTATCTAAACCAGGTTAACTGAACAGGGAACACCCATCCTAAATGTGGGCAGCAATCACAGACAACGAAGATTCAATGGGCTGCGACCATAGACAGCACAGAATGAGGCTACTTGAGAAGCAATACTCACCTTTTCCTGCTTCCAGACGGCAGATGCAATAGATAAACTATGTCAAGCTTCTGCTACCATGGACCCGGGATCCATGGGCCAAAATCAGTCCTTCTCCCTTAAGTGGCTGTTGTTGAGTATTTTATCACAGATATGGGGAAAGTAACTAATACATTATAGCACAAATGTCAGGTAATTTGTCATTCACAGTCATTGTCTTCAGGATTCAAAGCCTGGGAAACAGTGGCTCTCAAGGAAGAGACCAGGTTTGTCTGAGTATACTTCATCTACAGATATCCTTGATAGACACCACTAGAGAAGAGAACAACAGCACTGTCGTTTCCTGGGTATAGACCAGGGCTGCTGGTAAGCATTCTCCAGGGACCAGGATAGCACGCTTAAAGAAAAATTATATGGTACAAAAGGCCAATAGTGCCAATTTCAAGAAACCCTACTCCAAAGAAAAATGTCCCTCCTCCAGGGAGAGCTGGGGCTCTCTTTGTTTTCCACTTTGCTGAAGGTATTTCCCCAATGCATGAGCAAAGTAAGGAAAAGTGAACTTCTGCCTCAGTTCCTACTGAGAAGAAACCTAACCAGATCAAAGTGTCGACTCATTAACTAGGACGTGATGATTGCAAAGAGCTAACAAGTGCAGATAGCAAGTCCCTGGATAAAACAATCCCAAAATCAGCAAGTAAAGGAGGGAATACTTCTCTTTCCCGCACCGTTCACCAGCACCCCAGAAAGAAAGAAAGAAAGAAAGAAAGAAAGAAAGAAAGAAAGAAAGAAAGAAGGAAGGAAGGAAGGAAGGAAGGAAGGAAGGAAGGAAGGAAGGAAGGAAAAACTGTGACTCCTTGACTCCACCTAGGGAATAGGTTCACTCCTCTTCCATGTGGCATCCCTGAGAACAAAGATCTCAATATGTGTGTGGGTGTCATGTGAAAATGAGTGGCAGCGGTTGGGCGGGGCTGATGTAGGACTAGCAAGTCTTTGCCAAAGTCCTGACCCCTGGGAAGCCTCTAGTTTGCACAGTGGGGAGTGTTGATATGGATGTGGATGTCTGCGTGCGTGCGTGCGTGTGTGAGCTTCTGATTCCTTCCTGTGTGTCAGATTTGCTCAACATCCTGCTAGAGGATGTGAAAGTTTCTTTCTCATGTAGTAGCAAATCACCCACCTCCCACGCACTTTTCAGCATTCCTCTTTGATTACATGAGGAAATGCATGACTTGCTTTGGAAGCAGACTGTAAAGACAGTAGTAGCAGGAGACGTCAGTTATTTAGAAAATGGAAACCTTTCTGAAATAAAAAACAGAGTATGTGTCAACTGCGGTGGCACATGACTTTAATCCTAGTACTTGGGAGGCAGAGGCAGGTGGATCTCTATGAGTTTGAGGCTGTCATGGTCTACAAATTGAGTTTAAGGACAGCTAGGGCTGTTACACAGAGAAACCATGTCTCAAAAAAAAATATATATATATATTTGTTTATCATTTATTACTCTGAAGATAAGTGAAACTACTAAAGAAACATCTATCCTGAACTGAATTCTGGCCAATAAATAAATAGAAAGTAGTTGGCAGAAAATATGGGTGGTACTTCAGTGCTGGGGGAATTATCCTATCTAATATACATATACAGAATTAGAAGGTAGGACCCACACATGAGAAAGAGCATATGCTATCTGTCTTTCTGATCCGAAGCTTTATCATTTAATCTATTTTCCAGCCCCATCCGTTTTCCTGCAAACTTTATAATTTCATTTTTTCTTTAGAGCTGAATAAAATTACATTGTATGAAAATAATTTTAAATGTCGATAATGGAATATTACACAGTTTTAATTTGTAAGGAATTAAGTTAAGGTAAGTATATCTCAGAACCGATATGGAGCAAAAAAAAAAAAAAAGGAAAAGGTGAGTAAATAAGATTTCATCCAAATTAAAAGCTTTGGGATCCAATAATTCCACTAATGTGTATATGTCCAAAAGAAATGAAAT
>NC_022020.1:57919929-57926080 GCF_000317375.1 Microtus ochrogaster
TGACTAGTTTTATGTCAAATTGACACAAGCTAGAAAGTCCATTGAGGAGGGAGCATCAACTAAGAAAATGCCTCCATAAGATCAGGCTGCAGGGCATCTTCAGAAAAACGAAAATCAAAATTATAATGGCATTACCATTTCATGTGCTCTACACCAGTTCTAATAAAAAGTCAGAGAGCAAATACTGGCGTGGATATTGAAAAGTTGAACCCCTTCCACACTGTTGATAAGAAACTCAGATGGCAACTCCTGATAAACAAAGCATCCAAGAGACCCAGCAATTCCACCCCTATATACGTACTAAAGAAGAGTAAGAACACACATTTGTACAAAAACCTACACTGTGTGGCCCTACGAATGTAAATTACCACACCGAACACAGACACCACCATCTATCAACTCATAGTGACCAATGCAGCAAAGAGCCATCCAATCACAAAAAGAGTGAATTATTAATCTATGATACAAGATAATCCTAAAACCATTAGGACAGGTGAAGATAATTACAAAAGACAGCATAGCATATGATTCTCTCCATATGTCTAACCCTACATGGGCAAATCTATGCAGGCACAATAGTTGCACGGAGCAAGGGGAAAAATGGGACAGGATTGCCAATCACAGCAGAATGTCTTCAGAGAGTAATAATCTGTTCTAAAGTTGATTGTAAATACATAAGAACCACTGAGTCAATTGAAAGATGTGCAACACATCTCAAAACACAGAGAGAAACAACTTAGCTAAATACAATGTGGTTTATATCTTGGTTGAATCCCAAAACAGAAAAGGAACATTACTGGGGAAAAGAGCAAACTGTAAATAAAACCTGAAAATTAATGAGTAGTAATAATAGTTTGTGTCTTGGCTTTGACAAATATGCACAATAATGTAAGCTGGAAACAGTTAAAAGAAATCAACTAAATGTTAAATCAGTTCAAAATAAACATTTTAACGCTAAGTAAAAGAACATAGTGATAATTCCATCATAATAACGTTGAAGAGATGTTTATAAACACAGAAAACCACAATGTCTTATTCATAGCACGTGCAAGCAATGGGGTAAGAAAATATTCCTGAGCAGGATAAACCAAACTGGGGACAGTGACCATCTCTGGGAAGGAGGAGAGTGGGAGGGAAGTAGAAATCACTGTAATAGATATCTTTCCAATTAAATTCTCAAGCAATACAGCAAAATGCTAACATGAGCTAAACTAGTCACGCAAAGTCCAGAGCACTTAGCTGTTTGGTTAGCCCATCAGTGCTTAAACTTCTATTATCTTGGCCAGAACAGCAAACCTCTTTACCTTTAATTATTCATAGTGACTAAATAGATCACCTCGTTTGAACTCCACTGTGTGATCTATTAGACTAACAATGCACACCCTTCTGAGGATATCTGGCAACATCTGGAGATATCTGGGGTTACCACACTTTGAAGAACAGGGCTGTCTCCGACATCTAATAAGCAGAGACCAAAGATGCTGCTGAACATTTTACAGCCCCACCCCCCAAGAAAGAATTGCTCTTTGTTCATCACTCTGTGGGTGAGAAGCCCTAACATGAAACCTTTAACACGACACCTGGTGCTCAGACAGCACTGGGAAGTTGGCTATGATGTTACTGTTTTCATTAAGGCCAGAATGTAAGACCGGGAGAGAGCAAACTATACTGCACCTAGGCAGTATAGTTTCCTTCTGCCTTCTTAGTTAAGTGTTTAAGCAGGCCCAATACAATGTGTATAGTAGCCAAATGGCTTGAGTGTTTTTAAAACAGACAAGATGTTTTCTCTCTTTTGCTTCTGGCTCTAAGCAGCTAGCTCTTCCCTTCCTCTCTGTGGCCATTTCTTATTTCTCCTGTGTAGCTGTGTTAATTAACCCTGTGACGATTTCAGGCACCAGTGATAGAGAAGGGCATACGCCTGCAAAGATAAAGCTATATCCTTATCAAGAATCCCTGCATAGCCCAAGAAAAGACCCTTCACAAGAAGCCACTCTGGGCAAATGCAGCAAATTATCCATTCTTAACCTTGAGTTGCTCTCAAAAAAAAAAAAAAGTTGAAAAGGAAAGAAAGGCAGAGACAAAACCAAGAGAAGCCAGGTAAATTCTGTGTCCACTTACAAGGTCAGCACATAAGTGTGTCCTCTTTCATGCCCTGCATCCGAACTGCTGAGCAGTGCACAGTAAGACTACCAAACATCACATTTAAAGGGTATGGAGAATCAAATGGCTCCACTATTTTTAAAAAGAGAAATTCTTCTATATAAAGCAACAAGTCTTACAAACACCTTTATAAACCAAAAAGGACAGGCCAGGTGGGGTGATGCATACCTGCAATCCCATAGTGGCGATCCAGAACTCAGGTAGCTGAGCCCAGAGACTGCAAGTTCAAGAGCAGCTGGAGCTGAGTACCCACATAGAGAAGGCGTTATGATAAAAACGAAAAGATTCAAAATCCTAAGAGAAAATGTCCATCTCTTGCTCCCTGCCTTCTCTCACAGACCACAGCAAGAACCTGCCCACCAGGCTTGAGTCTACGAATTTTGATTAAGTAATGTTCTACTAAGACAGACACATTCATAAAATATGCATTTTAAAGACAAGCTGCAGGATCACCTTCATGTGAAGAATCTTTGGATTCCATGACATACACTGTCACTCTGTATGTCTCCCTTCTCATCTCTAGAGCTGGGTGCTGGGAAAGGACCCCTGGAGAAAGGCCACGTCAACTGTGACTCTGGTGGACCAGGAGAACAGCATTTCCAATGAGTATGCACAGGGCAGAGGTTGGATACACACAGAAAGGGGAACTCCACAATTCTACTCACAATGAGAAAAGTAGAGAAGGGTGGAGTGGGGAACGTGATGGCCCTGAGGTCAAGTGTAAGGTGAGCACTGTTAACTGCTTCTGTCCAGCTACAAGTTTTCCTGTGCCCTTCCCCACTCTCTGAAGTGATGGCAAGCTGGTGACCTTAGGGTGTTAGTTAGGTTGTATCAAGATTGCCATCCAGTGTGCTGGGAAACAGAGAGTCGGTTTGCTTCAGCAATGCGATTCCTGAAGGGCTACACAGCTCCCAGAGATCGCCCCACACCCAGGTACATACTGAAAGCACAAAGGGGACTCAGTAGGTTTTGGGGGTGATTTGAAAGAAAGTGGACCCCCCAAAGTGAGTGGCATGATTAGAAGGTGTGGCTTTGTTGGAGAGGGTGTGGCCTTATTGGAGGAAGTATGTCACTGTGGGAGTGGACTTTGAGGTCTCTTTTGCTCAGTGTTTCACTGAGACCATTTCCTGTCGTCTTCCGATCAAGACATAGCCAGCACTATGCCAAGCTCTCAGCTACTTCTCCAGCACCCTGTCTGCCTGCATCATGTTTCCTGCTGTGACAATAATGGATTGAACCTCTGAATCTGTAAGCTGCCACCTCAATTAAATGTTTTCTTTTATAAGAGTTGCTGTGGTCTTATAGTCTCTTCACAGCAATAGAAATCCTAACTAAGATAGTTAAAAACAAACACGCACAAATACACATGAAATTGAGCAGAAGAGGGGGGAAGGATAGGAAAGGACTAGGAAGAAGGAATAGAGATTTGATCAAAACACAATATATGAATGTATGAAATTCTCAAACAGTAAAAAAAAAATATTGCCATCAAATCAAGCAAGTAAGTCAGAGGTTGCTCCTTACTTCTGGAGTAAGATTAGAAGAGACTCATGATGCCCGCATTCCTCTCTCTACCGACTCATGAATATCTTAGATATATCTGATGATCCCAGATCTCCTGTCTGCTGCCCACCTCTGATCTCTCCCTCCTGGCTTCTCTCTTCCATAAAACCTCTATAACTATTACTTGAGCCAACACCGCCAAGCACTGCTTCCTTCCAATACCCAGCAGGTTATACTAACAAATTATACTGCCACAAGCCAAAGAATTCACATAGTCTTGAGAAGCCAAAAACAAAAAAAACAAAAAACAAAAAAAAAAAACACCAAAGGTAGATTTGCCCCGAGAGCAGTGTTTCTCATCCTATGGGTCATAACCATTTGGTGGTCAAATGACCATCAGAAAACACAGATATTTGCGTTACAATTAATAACAGTAGCAAAAGTTATGAAGTAGCAACAAAAATAATTTTATGGTTGGCAATCACCACATAAAGAGGAACTGAATTAAAGGGTCACAGCATCAGGAAGGCTGAGAATCACTACCCTAAAGCCTCCAGGAGAAACCAGCCCTACCTACTCCAGGATTTTAGCCCAGTGAGATCAGGAGACTTCTATCTCCTGCCCTGTTAGATGACTTTGTGTTGTTTCAAATGCCATTCTTACCATTGTCTGTAAGAAACCACCACATCCACCATGTCCAATTCTGACCTCAAGAAGCCAGACAAGTATAGGACATGATTCTAGATATGGGACCATCTGCACAGTGGGCATTTGATACACCCAACTGTTAGGCCTCATCTGGGGCCCTTTGGGTTCCTTTCATTGGAGTGTCTGAAACATGGTACCTCCAGTTGTCGCTCATGAGTCTTATGGAAGGTAGGAAACACAGGCTGAGAGAGCGTGCCTGGAAGACAGTAGACATGCCTCTAACCAGCTACAGTGCCTGTCTTCACAGTTGGAACAGTCTAATCCATGATGTCCTCCTTCCCTTACCTTTTCTTCTTTCTGTTGAGGAAGGTTTGTTTTCATTTGTCTTATTTTGAGACAAAGCCTCCCTGTATATATACCAGGTGACCTCAAACTCCAAGTCCTCTCGGCCCAACCTCCTTAGTGCGAACTGCAGCCAAAACCTCTTTTACGGCACTGATTTAATATTTCTTTAAGTTGCCTCTTCTTGGTCACATTTGGAACTGTGGTTCCAAATCTAGTAAAGTGTAGGCCACATCACACACACACTACTCATTAAAATCATTGAGGGAATGCAAATCAAAACCTCAGAGAACTACTACTTTGTGCCCATTAAGATAGTATAGTGGCTATTCTTGGGTACCAACTTGACTACATCTGAAATTAATTCAAAGGCAAATAACTGGTCTCACCTGTGAGGGGTTTGTAGCAAGGAGGGAGCCGCTTGTTTGCACTGACCTTTTCTTTTCTTTTTTTGTTGTTTGCTTCTTGCTTGCTTGTTTTTGTTTTTGTTTTTTCGAGACAGGGTTTCTCTGTGGTTTTGGAGCCTGTCCTGGAAATAACTCTTGTAGACCAGGCTGGTCTCGAACTCACAGAGATCCGCCTGCCTCTGCCTCCCAAGTGCTGGGATTAAAGGCGTGCGCCACCACTGCCCGGCTTTAGAGGCAGGGTTTCTCTGTGTAACAGCCCTGTCTGTCCTGGAACTAGCTCTTGTAGATCAGGCTGGCCTTGAACTCACAGAGATCGCCTGCCTCTGCCTCCTGAGTGCTGAGATTAAAGGCATGTACCACCACTGCCCAGCATGAGGGGGGTTTTCTTAATTAAATTATTTGAAGTGGGAAGATGCACTTCTAATCCAGATCTTGGAGGTGTAAGATACACTTTCATCCAAATTTTTTGAGGTGGGAAGATCCAGCTTTAATCTGGGCCACACCTTGTGCTGCAGCCTACATAAAGGACATGGAAGAAGGAAGATTGCTTTTTCTTTGCCTGTTTGCTCTTACTCTCACTATCAAGTCCACTCCTTCACTGATATTAGAGCCTAATTTTTTAGGATTTTGGTTCATACTAAAGACAAGCTGAGACATCTAACCTCAAGGACCAAACAACTACTGGATTCTTGGACCTTTCATTGGTAGACAGTCATTGTTGAACCACAGCCTGTAAGCCATTCTAATAAATCCCATATAAACTGGAACCCTGTGTTCCATTAGTGGGACTATAAAATCATGAATGCCCCTGGAAACTATGGTAACTCCACTAACAATAAAACCAAAATATTGCATTATCCATCAATTCCTCTTCTGGATATCTACACAAAAGAATTAAAGCAGGAAAATAAACACACATTGAATGTCATTCACAATAATCAGTAACCCAAGTGTGTTCACCAAAAGATATATAAACAATGTATATGGAACAACAGGACATTGTTGAAGAAGAAGAAGAAGAAGAAGAAGAAGAAGAAGAAGAAGAAGAAGAAGAAGAAGAAGAAGAAGAAGAAGAAGAAGAAGAAGAAGAA
>NC_022020.1:57926180-57937976 GCF_000317375.1 Microtus ochrogaster
GATGATGAGTCTGATGATTCTGATATAAAACGTGGTGGCATGGATGAACCACAAAGACAATGTGCTAAGTGAAACAGGCCAGTGGTAGATGTATGGCTCTGCTAAGAAGACCATATTCATGGTCTACAGTGACCACATTCATGGGGACAGATGTAGAATGGCAGTTGCCAGAAGTCAAAGATGGAGAAACAGATAATTTTTGTATAGTGAGCAGAGGAATTCAGCTCTACAAGGTGAAAGGAGCTCTAGTACACTCTTAACAGCCTAGCGATGTGACTGTCCTTAGTACCATGAAATTTTGACTTCGTGGTCAAAATGACAAAGCTCTTACCCTATGTTTTTTTATCACAATTGTAAAGGGTTTTTAGAGCTGGGGAGGTGTCCCCGTGGGTAGAGCACTTGCCACACTCAAGACCAGCAGAGTCCTGACACCCAGAGCCTGCACATAAAATCCCAACATAATATAAGCTGCTATAATCCCTGCACCTACAGGAAATGAAAGGCAAAGGCCTAAGATCCAGAAGTTCCCAGGTCAGCCAGCCTGGCATACACCAGCAGCTAAGAGAGCATCTCGAACAAGACAGAAAGCAGAGTACCCCACGTTTCCTCTGCCCTCCACCTGTGCCCCACAGTGAGCGCGTGCACCTGTGCTCACACACAGATTCTGAGTCACAGACATAGGAAAAGTTGTTAGTTGAGTAATAATTCAAAGTGATAGAAGATACAGCAAATCTCAAGTCATCCATCCTGCCTTGTGTCACTACCATCGCCCAAAGTCAAGGACAAGTGTCCTGTGTCTCTTGTCACCCTCCTCATCCAGCTGAGTTGTGAGCTATCGTCATCTCCAGGAGCAAGTGTTCCTCACTGCAGCCTCCTGCTGCTTAGACGCGTGAGCTTGTACAAAGCCTGTGACCTTCAGAAGCATCAGACACCCTGAGGAAGTGTAGGGCACGGCACTGAGGGTGCCATCACCTTCGCATTCACCCAAGTGCACACTTGTAGACTCCTACCTCCTGCTTTCCAATTAACCTCTTAACCTGCCGAAGTTAGGGGACAAATTTACTCAAGCTCTGGGTAGAGAGTGATACACCTGTTTAATTGGACATTTTTATCTATTGCTTAGGTGAGTTTATCCCGGCGGGGAAGAACTGTTAACCTAGTCACATTTCCCCGATCACAACCACACACAGAATTTAAGTGGTTTGGGCACGTAAACCTAAGGAAAAGGGGAAATCTAATCTGTAAGTTACAGATCTATAAATACCCACTGTTCCGTTCAATCAGCAAAGCAGGGAAGGGACACAAGGTCAGCTGAGCTACTGCTGCCAGGTCATGCTTAGAGTGACAGGGTTTGTGACATTCTCCCCAGCACACTCCACACTCTCATTCCTTAACCTGTGCCATGCTGCTGTATTCCTACACAATGTCTGAGCACTGAGACAGTTGGAACCCTCCTTAGACTCTGTTGTTGTCAGAGGGGCCCTTGCAGACACTCTCTGCACTGGTGAGGTAAAGCCCAGAAGCAGCCCGCTCCTTTTCAAAAAGCCAGACACACTCATCACCATACTGGGGCCAGGATGCAGAGACGCAGTGAATACCCAGCATCATCTTCTGCCTCACAGCCCACCCCCTTACCACACATCACACCCTTCTCCTGTGTACTTCCAAGAGCATCTAATAATAGTCCCCTATGTGAACCAATCCACAACGAGCAGCTGGTCCACTCACTACCATATTCATGACTTTCTTCTCAGCCATTGGCCTGGCTGCTTGTTTCTAGATCTTACTGGACTCACAAATATGTTCCCACCTTGGGCGTGATGCTTGAATTCCAGAGTCACCCAAGAACCAGATGTCATAAATCCAAGACTGTAGAATGAACAACGATTCCTTTTCCCTCTTTGCACATGAGAAAGAATACAGCACCCGCTGTGTTAAATGCCTGTTTCATGATCATGGAGAGAACATCACCTTCTTGAGTTGCCCTCAGTAGAGATGGAGAAATGGGCAGGGACCCTGTGCTTCCCTCAAAAGCATCTCTGCCCACAAGAGAGCAGATGCCTGGTGTAAAGGGGGCAAGGTCACCAGAGAAGCCCGTTGTTGCTGGGGGTCTTCTGTTTACCTCTCATCAGCTCCAAACCAGACAGGCCAAGCAATTGCTTTTCTGGGGTTCATTTCAAAAGAGTTGATTTCTTAAGATAATTATCAGTTAGAGAGAGCTAGTGTCCAGAGAATAGGAAAGGGAGAGAGGGAGAGAGGCAGAAACAGAGAGAGATAAAGAAAAATAGACCCAGAAATGAGAGAGAGAGAGAGAGAGAGAGAGAGAGAGAGAGAGAGAGAGAGGATTCTAAAAAGCCCACACTTGGTGCTAACTCACTGGCCTGAACCAAATGCTAGTGATCAAAGGGAACCACTGAGTGAGAGCTCACACAGTTAACCAGAAATTCAGAACTTAAGGCCTGTATTGCAGCCTTCACCCAACATACATTTAATGCTTCATTTTCAGTTCCCCCTTAGTCGATTAACTGTGCAGCTTAAGTGAGATGAGTGGAACTTGGGAGATTAAACCTGATGCAGTAGGCTAGCAAAGCTTTCAGAAGTTTAATAGGATGATCATAGGAAATAAACTGGCCTATGTAAAGCCAGGCTATATCAAGCCTGTGTGGTTCAAAGCATACAGCATGTCAGACTCCGGGGACACAGGTACTTTTAGAAAACCATTGCCCTGTGTTGCACTCTTTTCTCACTATACAGTCAGCTTTCCCAGAGCCTCCCAGAGTTCCTCATGTTTCCGATGTGGGGGCTATGTGCTTGCTTGTTCCTGGCTTTACTTTGGCGGAGCAACTTTCAAGACTGGCTTTTCCTCTCTCAAATCACTTCACGTTTGTCTGGCTCATTCTTTCTGAATTAGCAAACAGGTAATTTTCGGTGAGAGAACTAATTTTTTTTTTTTAAGTGAGTCATTTGTGAACGACCTTTAATCTTGGAATGGTGCAGAGGACCAGTATCAAAGACATGGATTCCCTTTCAACTGCCCATCTTACAGGCCGAACATCTTGTAAGAAGTTACTTAACTGAAGTCAAATTATGCAGTCAGTCATGCGGCAAATATTCAATGCACACCTGGCATAGCAAAGAAGGCCGGACTAGGTAGGTGTCACATGGGAGGGCACACAGCTCTACAAAACAGAGTCCCCATGGAGACCAAAGTGCAGAGCTCAGTGTCTGATACGTTCTCAAAGTCAAAGACAAGTAAAGTACAGCAGAACCTCGAGGAGAAAGCTCCTTAGATGAAGATAGATTCCCAAAGGACCTATTGAAGGCAGCCCAGTTTGAGCAGGACTTTGAAGGATACATGGATTATACATAGGGCAGCAAGGGAGGGGAAGACCAAAGGGAAGCCTCCAGCAAGATGGCATAAGATAAAACACCTTCAGGAAGTGCAGGCCCATCTGCAGGCTAACATCTGCAGGCTAACTGCCCAGCAGGAAAGCTCTCAGACTCAGGTTGAGAGGCTGAGGTCATTCTCCCAGCAGGTCTCTGCTCTCCAGAAGAACACAAAAGTCAGGGCATGGTGGAGCAAGCTTCTAGTCCCAGAATTCAGAAGGCTGAGGCATGAGGACTATGCATTCAAGGCTACCTTGGCCTACATAGTGAGACACTGTCTCAAACAAACAAAGCAAAGCAAAAGAAGGCAGCTAAGAGGAGACCTGTCAGGAGGCTAACATATGAACTAGCATCGTGACTGTAAGGAGGAGGCAGCTGACTGAAACAAGAACATAATGTGTTTATGGAGCATAAACAAAAGAAATTTCCCACTTGAGATTAAAGAAGATATTAGAGATGCCTAGGCTGCCACAAAGGTATCAAGGATGGTGACAATAAAGACCTTAAGAGCTCAAGGTCTACTCTGCACAGTGGAACATGTCTGTAAACCCAGCACTTGGAACACAAAGGCACAAGAATCAGGAGGTCAAGGTCATCCTTGTGCAAGTTTGTAGGCAGTCTCAAAGCAGAAAGAAAAGATGAGGACAGGGAACTCAGATCTAACCCACTGGGAGATTATTAGTCTAATAGGCACAGAGTCCTAGGTTCAATCCCCAGGGCAGCGAAGCCTACAAATAAAGCTGAAATAAAAACTAAAATTATAAAGATTCTACAAGAAATCTTTTTTTTTAAAAAAAAAAAAAAAGTTCTAAAGCCCTACATGGTGGCACACATCCTGTGCTCTAGCCCTTGGGAGAATGTCCAGACACGTGGCAACCAAAGGCCCAGGTGGATGTGAGCAGGTGTGCAGATTCCCAGAGACTCTCACACTCAGGACTGGAGAGATGGCTCAGTCTCACAAGCGCCAAGACCTTAGTTTCAATCCTCAGGCCCCACGTGAAAGCTTCGTGGAGCAGTGCATGAGGACAAGCAGATGCCAGGAGCACGCGACCAGTGAGTCTCGCCGGTTGGTGAGCTCCAGCTTCACTGACAAGACCGTCAGTGAGGAGAAAAGTAAGGTGGAAAATCATAGGGGAAGACACCTGCCCTTGACCTCTGGCCTTCACATACCTGCACAAGAGTGACTTGGCAGACTCTGACTTGCTACACACAGCACACACGTGTGCACACTGGAAACATACTGCGCTGTGCTGTCACACGTCATTGTCCTCTGTTTCTCCTTGAGGTAGGAAATTTGTGTGGTGTCATATGTGTGTATATGTGTATATGCAAGTGTGTGTGTGTGTGTGTGTGTGTGTGTGTGTGTGTGTGTGTGTGTGCGTGCTTTGTTTTCGTTCTGAGAAAAGCAAGCTTTGGGTGAGACAAACATCTCCTAAACTACCCAGATGATGTCTATATGGTTGTAAGACGTTGTTCCAGAGAAGCTAGCTGAAACAAAGACGGGGTTTGCGTGTTCTTGAATCTCCAGGAAATCAGCATACTGCATGTCCCAAACATATCCCACAAATCCCAAAACACTTCAGCAGATGAGCTATGCTTTAGAGTTGTTCTATATCTCAGCTGGCTCGTACCCGAAGACTTGATTGGTGTAGGTAGCTTTAGCCCTTGAAAATGCTTTCCTTTGAAATAAATCTATTTAACCTCACCATGACAACTGATGGAAATGACACCTAATTTACAGATTTGTTTTCCTGTCAAAGAGGAGTTCCATTTTTCCTCACACAGACCTAGAAATGAGGCAGGCGTTCAACCAAGGCAGCCTACAGTGTCTGAGCATCTGATACTCGCCGAGTACCTTGGGATAGCCTTGGGATAATGGCACCTTATTGTCACAGAGAGAGACACTGTGCTCTGCATGGAACCACTTTGGTACAGAAAGAGAGACGTCATCTCTCAGGGCCTCTGTGTTCCAAATGTAAAATGAGATCATGTTAGCAGAGAGGCTCCCCAGGAGATGGAGGTGAGGATGAGGAAAGCAAAGACCTCTAAAAACCAAGTTCCCACTTCTCTAGGATGAATACACGAGTACACATGTGCTGAGCGTCCAAGGAAAGAACGGTAAGACCACAGCTGGAATTTGGGATCTGCTCCTCCACCACCTACAGCTGTGTGTGAGCGTGTGAGCCCCTAGATGCCTCCAAACTCACTGCACAATAGAGAAACTGCCTACATTAGATAGCTACCTAAGAGCTCACAATGGTTTCAACATGGAGAGTGAGTGTAAAACTTGGATAGGATCAATTCTTTACAAAGTCAAGATGCGGGGCTGCGGGGTGGATGTAAATTCAAATTCTAAGAGAATCTTAGAAAATGAGTGTGAAGTCTTTATTTAAAAAAAAAAATCAAATGGCAAAAGTCGCTCTGACCTGGGATTCAGAGGGAATTTCAGAGATAAATCGTACTTTTGCTCTTGGATTAGACCATGCCCATGACTTTTCCATCCGGCTCACAGATACGTGAAAGGAAGTCCCCCATTGGTTCAAGAAGAACAGGCTGCTGAGATGTTAGGCATGAGCCCCGTGTACAGCTTGGCAGCTGGAAACACACAGCACATGACCTCTAGACAGCCCACAGTCACAGTGCAGATGAAGAAGACGTATAAACACTATGGTGGGTTCTGTCATTGAGTTCCTGAGTTTGGATATATACCAGGTAGCGTTATGGAGCTTAGCCTGATTCAGAGAATTCACTCTGCAACCACTGGCTTCTGGTACTTATTTCCTAAGTATATACTGAGCCCTAGATTTTAAAAGGTGAGACC
Source organism: Microtus ochrogaster (assembly GCF_000317375.1). NCBI lineage: Eukaryota > Metazoa > Chordata > Mammalia > Rodentia > Cricetidae > Microtus > Microtus ochrogaster. The sequence goes on from NC_022020.1 coordinate 57,932,389, forward strand.
TTCAGGTAAAAAAGCACACACCACGTTGAGGAGCCCCCTTGGTATTGTAAACTTAAACCTTCTTGGGTTTAGGCCAGTAGTCCTAAAGAGAATTGCCAGGCTACCATGGGAGTACTTATCTCCTATAGAGGCAGTTTTATAAATGTGGGTTTCATTCCTAGAAAACAATTTAAGCCACAGAAAAATAACATTCATATCAGCATATGTTTGTATAGATACTGTGAAGTATGAAATCAAAATGCTTCATAAGAATTCCTCTTGGAAATGTGCTCTTGGGAGAACTTTTCAACAGACCGAATAAAGCATTTTAAATTAAGAGGGTGTGGTGGCTTTTATTGGTTGCCAACTTAACTACATCTGGAATTAACTAAAATCCAAGCAGCTGGGTGGGTACACTTGTGAGGGATCCTTTTTCTTCATTAAATATTTTGAAGTGCGAAGATCGCCTTTAATCCAGATTTTCTGAGTTTGGAAGATCCATCTTGAATCTGGGCCACACCTCCTGCTGGAAGCCTACATGAAGGACATGGAAGAACGAAGCTTGCTCCTGTTGCCTGCTTTCCCTCATTCTTACTGGCAAGTCCATCCCTCCACTGGCATCAGAGCCTACTTTTTCAGGATTCCAGTGTATGCTGAAGCCCAGCTGAGACACTCAGCCTCACGGGTTGAACAACTACTGTGTTCTTCGACTTGTGTTGGTAGACCACCATTGTTGGACTAACTGGACCACAACCTGTTAGCCATTCTAATAAATTCCGTGTGTGTGTGTGTGTGTGTGTGTGTGTGTGTGTGTGTGCATGTATGAATCCATGCTTAATAGTCAGCATCGCAGAAAATAAATAACTGAAAGGTTTGGAAAATACACTAAAATTCAAACAAAAGATAGCATGGGTTTTTTCCTGGAAAATCTCTCTGAAGTAACAACAAGTCTATGCTACTCATTGTTTTCAGGATTTTCAAACTGTTCAAAATTCCCATGTTTTTGCCAACGTAGACAGGGAAGGTTCACAAGGCCTCAGCCCTACACAGAGAGCTACAGACTACCAAGATGTGCTGAGAGTGGGAGAGACAGTCTTCTCCGGGGAACAGCAAGCCAGTTGGTTATCCAATACCAAGTGATTAGCCCTGAGGATGTGGGTGCCATTGGCATTCTTCAGACTGAGCCAGTTATACTTGAAAATATATGTGTTTAAATATATACACATATGCATGTGCCAAAATTAAAATTCATCAAGTCATAAATTTGAAAATGAGCAAGTTGGGGTATATGGGGTGGTTTGGAGAGAGGAAAAGGAGGGGATAATGATGTGATTATGTTCTATTATGAAATTAAATGGCAGGGGAAGGAAGTCAGATGTCTCAAAAATGTTTACTCGAAATTTTGATGTTTACAAATACCATGGAAAGTCTGTGGCTTGTACAATTTGGGGAGAAGCCTCTTCCTTGATGGCTGCCCTCAGTGAGCTATTGTTCTTTTCATCAGTCTCAATGGATAGGTCTAGTATCTGGATAATTTTTTTTCTCCTATAAAATGGTAATGATGAATAGTAATTACTAATAATTCTAGGACAGAGAAAGATATTATATTCAATATTCGAAGCAATGCCCTGAGAGCAAGTGCTTAATAAATCTTACTTAATGATCATTATTGCTATAATTATCATTGTTATTATAAAGTCTTCTTAATTTCTTGTATTCGAATGTCACTTCCTTGATATACTGTGAAAGGCCAATGAGTTCCATTTGTTAGATTAAACAAACCATGTTTTCCTTACTTCTATGGAAAACACATTTACCTGATCTCTTACAAATTTACTCATAAACATTTTTAAGAAATAATATCAAAAACCCATTGCCCTTGTTCTTGAGTTCTCTGTAGTCCTCATTGTCCACTATGTTCAGCAAGTCCGGTTTTATCCCATGCTTTTTCAGACTCAGGCCAGCTGGCCTTGGTGAATTCCCGAAAGAACATCCCCATTGTCTCAGAATGTGGGTGTACCCCTCGCGGGCCTGGGCGGTTTGGATGCTCAACTTACTAAACCTGGATGGAGGTGGGCGGTCCTTGGACTTCCCACAGGTCAGGGAACCCTGATGGCTCTTAAGCTGATGAGGGAGAGGGACTTAATCGGGGGAGGGGGAGGGAAATGGGAGGCGGTGGCGGGGAGGAGGCAGAAATCCTCAATAAATAAATAAATTAAATAATAAAAAAAATATCAAAAAAAAAGAAATAATATCATTCTACCAAAGCATTTGCTTGCTTTAAAAAAGAATATGAAATGTTCTCCCTCATGAACTGACTCAATACATTTTTATTACCAGTGGTTGCACTAAAATAGAAAGAACTCTTATTGGGTCTGAAAGAAAGATATGGGAAAATCAGAAGCAATAAGTTCAAGATCAAGAAGTCAGTATATCTAGGACAAAGTAACTAAAGGGGTCAGTGACTGACAAGCCAGAAGGATCCCACAGAACATCCCAAATCCTGGCTGCTTCAAAGGTAGTCTGTGGACCAGAAACATTAATATAACCTGCAAACGTGCTAGAAATGCAGAAGACCCTCAAACTTGACCTCTCGTTACAACCCATGCATACACATGCATGCATCCCCTCCCCCTACATGTACAAAATAAATTTTAAAATGCAGAATCTGAGGCCCCTGAGATCCATGGAATCACTCTATGATCCCAATGCATATCAAAGTTTACAAAGCTGTTTTCTTTGATCTGTGCACGAGCAAGGAACTCAGGACCGCGAGGGGTACACCCACACTCTGAGACAATGGGGATGTTCGTTCAGGAATTCACCAAGGCCAGCTGGCCTGAGTCTGAAAAAGCATGGGATAAAACCGGACTTGCTGAACATAGCGGACAATGAGGACTACTGAGAACTCAAGAACAATGGCAATGGGTTTTTGATCCTACTGCACGTGCTGGCTCTGGGGTGGCCTGGGCAGTTTGGATGCTCAACTTACTGAACCTGGATGGAGGTGGGCGGTCCTTGGACTTCCCACAGGTCAGGGAACCCTGATGGCTCTTCAAGCTGATGAGGGAGAGGGACTTAATCGGGGGAGGGGGAGGGAAATGGGAGGCGGTGGCGGGGAGGAGGCAGAAATCCTCAATAAATAAATAAAGTTAAAAGAAAAAAAAAAAACAAAGTTTACAAAGCACCAATGTGGACAACTTTTTAACATACCAGTACTTGGATCCTGACATCCCATGCTCACCCATCGTCCCAAGTATCCAGTATGCTGAAGAAGGACCCCTTGAGCCCAGGGATTAGGAGCCACCAACTGAACATAATGAGATCCTATGTGAAAGATTAAACTGATGTCCAGGGACTGGGGAGATGACTCAGTGGGTAAAGCACTTGTCACACAACCTTAAGAACCTGAGGTCTCCCAGACTGAACATATGTTAAAATGGATCAAGTTGTCACTTTGAAATGTATATGGGTTTTATATACGCTAACTGTACTTAATAAAGTTGTCTAAAAGAAATTAAGAAGAATATGATATGCCAGGTTCTGAGTTCAGTCTCTAGTACCATGGGGGGAGAAAAACAAATAGCAAAACCAAAACGAATTACCAAGTTATAGCGGACTATCCAGGAAGCGTCACCAGAGGTAGAAACGCTCTGGAATAATAAAGGGGTTTAAAGGTCAGAGTGGAACTAGACAGTAGTGCAAGAATGCACAAGACCTTGGGTTCAATGCCCAGCACTGGTTCCCAAAAGGAAAAAACCAGAGCATGACAAAGCAAACAGAAAGGAAAGTATACTTGAGGGCTAGTGTTCCTGAGATATTAACATTCCGTGTCTGTGGACATTTTATTGTCCTTGTTAGGTGGTAATAAGAGAGCCATAAATATTTAACTATGAAATGGATTTCACAGTAAAATTCTTGTAAAGATCAAATGAAATGAAGTATATGTTATCAATTTGAAAGGCATACTATGCTAGATCAATGTAAGTGGTCATTAATAATGGAAAATGTTATCTCCGATTAACTCGGAGTTCCCCAGCAGACACCTTCTTCCTTTCATATGTAACTGGGTATCATGTAGTTCCGTCTTATCTACATTTAAAAGCTTTTCAAAGAGCAGACATACAGACGTGGACCTACAAGCCACCTGCCACAGAGTCCTTAGTCCTGACTCCCAGCTGGGGTGCCCCCAACTGTCAGCGGCAAGATAACCTCCATGATGGAAATGGGAGCTGGTGGCAAATTTGTAAGACACTGCATCTGGGCTGTAGAACTTCTCTGGTCTTCTGAAACATGGGAGAAGGGATTCCACACCAGTGTGAAGATAGCACCTGGATGAGATGGCCTCAACCTTTCAGGTTAACCTTGCTAGGCCTTTGCCTTCCCTTTCAGTGTATCTTACACAAGGATGAAGGGATGAAACTGTTCAAGTGCATCTCCAAAGACCCCCTAAGGCCTTCAGGTCCCGAGAGGATACCTGTGCCTGCCTCCGTCTAGACAGGCAGTGCTCTCTGGAGAGTCACGATTCTTCTCTGGTACCCAGAGGCCACACTTGGCATTTGCTCAGCAGAGGAGGAGGCCATGTCTGCCTGTGTCTCTACATGCTCTATGTGCTGTCTGACAAAGATTAAGGACTTAAGTTTTGTGGCACAAATGAAAAAGAGAGAAGGGAGGGGAGAGTAAGGGAGGGGAGGGAGGGCCTACCAAGCCTTCCAGTGCACTTGATTACGGGAGGAGCATCCCTGTGCAAAGATGAGCCAATAGGGTAGGAACTCGTGTAGTTTGCAAGGTATTCGATCAAAGTAGGATACACTCCTGGGAAATCCTGTGGGCTAGTGCAGGGCAGCTACAGCCCTGAAGAATACTGCCCCAGTCAATTTCTACATGGTGGAAACTGAACTCCCTGGGAGAAGAAAGGCAGGCCTCTCTTGAGCCTCAAGGATCTCCAGAGTCTTATGGCGTGCCTCTGTCTATGAGAGAATGCTAGAGGGCCTGTCTTCCTTTTATTTTATAAAGTATTCGACAAAAGAATTACTTACATGGAAAGGGTTTCTTTTAGCTCCCAATTCCAGGTCACTGCCCACAATTGTGGTGAAGTCAAGGCAGGAACAACAAGTCACATGAACAGACAAGAGCAGTGGGAATGAATGCATGCACACACGCGCATGGTACTCAGCTAGCTTTCTCTGCTCTTCTACAGTCCAGGCCCCAAACCAGCGAGTGATGACACACACTTTCAGGCTGGGTCTTCTCACATCAATTATCATAATCAAGGCAGTCTTCCACAGATGTACCTGCTGGCCAATACAATCTGAACCATCCCTCACTGAGACTCTCTTTCCAGGGTGATGCTAGGTTGTGTCAAGTTATCAATAGTTCAAGGCCCAACCTGTGCAGGTCTTTTGGAGTCACCATAACTGCTGTGCTCTGAGACAGTGGGGGTTATATTCATCTTTTAAGAATAGGCTTGGAGGAGGCGGAAATCCTCAATAAATAAATAAATTAAAAAAAAATAAAATAAACAAGGGGAGGGGAAAAAAATAAAAAAAAAAAAAGTTAAGCATGCATCTGTCTGACAGCAAGAATCCCACTTGGTGGGGTGGAGCTGG
>NC_022020.1:57938076-57946278 GCF_000317375.1 Microtus ochrogaster
GGAGGGAGGGAGGGAGGGAGGGAGGGAGGGAGGGAGAAAGGGAAAGGGATTTTTATAATTCTTACTAATCTTTCTCTTTTTCCTGCTGGGGACAAAATGAAACAGCCATTTTGCAATCAAGAGGACAAAAGTTCCTTGTCATCCATGCAGGGAAAAGATGAAGTCTGCATCCAAATACCATTGTGGACACATTGTATCACTTTCAAGCTGCCTCCTGACAGACTTTCTTTTGCATGATTAAAAAAAAAAAGTCTTCCTCGGGTCATCACCATCAGGTTTCTGTTTTATCTGGCAGATGTAATTACAACAGATGAATCCAAACCCCAGCTGGGTAAGTGCACACAAGCTCTCCTGGAAACCAGTCCGCAAAGAGGAAAATAGCAGCAATGTTCTCCTGAGGGTGCACTCACAGGAAGGGGAGCTGTTGTTCTGGATTGTGGTTTCCTATCCTCATGAGTAAGTGGGTAAATACGAAGCTAGACAAGACAGTTAGACACTCCTTAGGTGTCCCTAAAAACATGGTCATGGAGTTAAGCATGCATCTGTCTGACAGCAAGAGTCCCACTTGGTGGGGTGGAGCTGGTGGCTACAAGTGCAAAAGCAGGACAGATTTTCAGGGAGGAACTGAAAAAAACAAAACATGTATTAGAACCACCAGACAGACACCCGACAGACTGGCAGCTATGCTTCAGACTCAGTCAATGGGGCAAAATGGGAAGATGATGGCGAGAGATGGTGGACCGCCATGAGCTATGACCAGCAATAAGTTCCAGCATAGAGACAAAGTAAGATCAGCAGCAGTTACTGAACATGAAGGACAATGCTCTCAGGGGCACTGGCCTGGTGTTTGGAGAACCAGACATCCAGGAAATACGGCAAGAACTCATGCTTCCTAGCAAACACATATACATCCCACGCTTCTTTGATACTTCATCCTCGCAGAAGAGCCCATCATCCACTATGGAAGCGAAAGTGACGACTCCCACTTTCCTGCCTTCCCTTCACTTGGGAATGAACATATAACCCTGCCACACCAACTCCAGTATCATCTGTGTGACATGACATATGTCATTATGCCAGACAGGAGCTACATGTCCTATGGGACTAGGCTTCCTGGAGGTCAATGGCAGACAGCCCAGTATTGGCCACCCTTGGGGGCATGGACGGGTTTCCCGATTAGCTGGCTCTGCGGGATATGGGCTTTGCACAATCTCTTTTATAATAATGATATTCTTCATATCTACAATACAAGGATCATCTCTTCAGGAACAGCTCTGGGATAGGGAAGCACAGTATGGGAATGTATAAGACTACATATACGGGGTGTATGATGAGCAAGGGAATAGATGGGTTAATGTTGATGGACAAAGACTGTTATATTATACTTTGAACTTTATGGATAGGCTGCTAGATCCCAACCCCCATGGTGTCTGCTGCAGAAGAAGGTACTAAAAAGTATATTTCAACAGGTGCAGAGCGCTGATTAGGCATATTTGGTCACTAGATGAGATAAAAAAAAAAGGTTTAGAAAGAGGAAGGGTCATGATAGCGATAATAAGATAGAAACTTTCTATTCATAAGGTGAAACCACTGTCTGAGGTTTATGTTCCCAAGGACAAGATTTCCTCTTCTAAGGATGTTTATGTCTAACACCTGTTCCTAATAATATGCTTTCTTAAATATCGCTGATGTGACTAAAAGAAGCTTTCATACTGTGCCAACCAATGACACATGACCTTCTGATCTGTTCTTTGTTTGAATACTATATAATGAAAACATGAATTCAGTAAAATCGCAGCAGATTCCAACCACTCTCTTGTGTGTTGTGCCTTCCTGTTACCAAGACCCTGCTTCTCCCACAGTCTGAGTGGCTCCCCTGAGCCAGTCCGTGGCATAACCTAGTCACTGCCTATGCAGAATAAGGAGCAGTCTGAACCGGCATTGTTGCTTGATAGAGAAATGTGAACAACTGGTACCTGGACCAGTTAGAACGTTGTTGTTGTTGGGGGGGGAAAAACTGCTTACAGGAGGAAAGATTTTTGGCTCAATTCAGAGCCCATGGTACCTTGTGTCCATTACTTTGGGCCTGGAGTAAGACAGAACACAACAGGACTGAGGCGTGTGACAGAGGCCATGACACTTCATGGTGGCAAAGAAGCTGAGAACCCAACAAAGACAAAGTCCATCTCTCTAGGGCATGCCTCCAATAACCGGCTTCTTCTAACGAGGCCTCACCTCCTGAGGTTCCCACCACCACCCAAAATAACACCCCCCTCTGGGGATCAAGGAACACAGGAGCCTGTGGGGGGCATTGCATATCTAAGCTGTAACAATATCCCAGATCACGCTGTGTGCACTTGTGATTATAAAGGGAGATTGTTAAAATACAGAGGAAGAGAGAACGGGCAAATGGGCTGTCCTACGGTGGAGCCACTGCACCACTGCACCCAATCTGAAACTACCTGCCTCCTCATACCGCTCTAAATAAAATAATAAGTGTCTTTAGGTCCTGTCACTTCTAGTTGCCACCAGAAAGCATCTTTGCTGATACAGAGGAGATGGAAGAGAGCCCCGGGGTCCCCGACCCTCTTAGGAGGGAGTGGAGATTGACTCTCGCCTTCTCAGGTTCACACACTTAGAAACCTAGAAAGAGCCATCCGTGTCCAGAAATTGAAGGCTTTCTTCCTTTAATGATACACCACCATAGACCAATCTATCACTTTCCCAGTCCCTTTTCTGCGGCTGTCAAGAACACAAGCAACGTAAAAATGGCAACAGCACCTCGGGCACATTCACCAGAGAGGATTCAGTCAGCGCCACGGTCCAAGGATCCTGAGACAGTTTCCCTGGGAGCTACAGGGAGAGGGGAATGCCAGCGGTGTCTCTGCATTAAACATGCACAGCAGATCTCAGTAGGAAAATTAGCATGCATCTGGTTGCATTTCAAACCCAGGACAAACAGCTGAGGTGCCTATTTAACGTATCAAAGTAGACCTAGCCACCCATTTCTCCCAGCATCCCTCTATCCCAATCTGTTACAGGGTGTGGTGTGGCTGGCATGCCCCGCCCTCTACCCGGAACTCTCCATGCTCAGGGGCTGGGCTTTCTTCCCCCAGAGGCTCTTCCTTGTGTAATCCAGATATTATGTTCACCCACCCCTTTTGTACCTTTGGCCTCCTGGCTGCTGTACCTGGTGCCCCTCTCCTCACACGGCTCAGCTAAGCTGGGTCATGTCCACTCTGGGCTCTCCCAGATGTCTCTGGCCATGCCTCTACCTCATTCTCCCTTTTATCTTCCACCATACCGAAAAGCAGTCATGCCCTTTCCTTTCTTTTTTAATTTTTTTCATTCACATCTGAAAAGTAACATTCTATAAGTAGACTTCCCAGCGGGCCCTACTGAGCATCTCTTTGCTCTGCCGCGGGAAATTCGCAGAAGGACTTTCCTAACATGTGTGCCTTCTCTGCATAAACCTCAAATCTCTTTTGTGAAGATAAGGCCTTCTACCCGAAAGGGTTAAAGGCTGGGTGGGGGCTCATATCCAGAGAGCAGCCCAGAAGTGAGAGACTGCTGAGCTTCCTCCCCATGAGTTTGGTGGACACTCTGCACTCAGGGACACCTGAAGTTACTCACAGTCCGTGATACTTGATCTTAATCATCAACTTATCTCTGGGTGTGTCTCTAAGGGTATTTCCAGAAGGGTTTAACTCATCTGGAATGTGGATGGTACCATTTCTTTGACTGGGGTTCCCCGCCTGAATAAAATGGAGAAAGTGGAATGAGCACCCTCATTCAATGTCCTCTTTTCCTAACAACAAAGGCAATGTGGCAGCTTGTCTCAGGATCTTACTGTGGTGCCTGCCATACCATGATGGATTATGCCCTCAAAATGGAAGCCAAAGTAAGCTGTCTCTTTTTTTAAGCTAATTTTATCTGGTCTATTTTTGTTGCTGGAACAATGGCAAGCGTAACTAACAAACCATTACAAAGCCCCCTCACCATCTTCACTCATACGGTCCTTCACACACGAGTCTGCTTCTCCAAGGCCGCTTACTCTTGATATTCCTAGGAAATGCAGGCAGAATGAATGACTCCTTCCCCAGACACTTGCTGTGAGCCACTTAGCCCTAGAAACAGGAGTTTCTGGGGGTTTCATGGGGAGAAGGAGAAATAAGAGCAGAAGTACCTGCAGCTCATTGATTTCATTACATCAGAAAGATACATTTTATGGTTTAAAAAAGGAAAGATTTAAATGTTCAAAACACAAATAAAAATTACTGCGTTACCCTGGGAAGTGAGATGTGTCAATGTCTTGTTAAGGCTTCATGTTAGATGTTGCCTACAAGTACATATAAAGATGCAAATTTAGATATAGGTACGGTTATAAAGGCAATAGGCCATGTGATCCAGCTGCCCCTACCCTGGACTCCCAGACACTAGAAGACTGAGTCAGAAAATACGAGTGGGCCACACCTCTGTGAATCTATGGAAGTGACCAGACACTTTCCAGAATGAACCTTTGAGCAACCAAGCCCTGACCTCGTGATGTTAGACAACACATCAAGATTTTAAAAGAAAAGATGTGGCTCTCATCTTCAAGAAAACGACAAAGGAGCAGAGAAGACCACCACACTTTCAGATAACAAATTTGGCAAAGCAGCATTTTGTTTTGTAAATCTTATAACTCAAGTAAAGCCATAGGAACAAGATGGAAATGTTCAGAGTAATTCATGGAGGAGTTGACTTCAAAGCCAAAGAAGATGGAGGAGTGACAGTCCATCCAGGAAGGAGCAAAGCCTACGGAAAGTTCTGGAGATGGGACCAAGTGTATTCAGGAACTGCTGAGTCTTGTTTGGCTAAGAGCAAAATGTTCACAATGGACTGAATCCCCTCAAATTCCTAGATTGAAACCCTAATCCCAACCCTATATTGAAACCCTGGAAGCAGAGCTGTCAGGGGATAATTAATGAAGACAGAGCTCTCATGATCAATTCATGTCATTATAAGAAGAAATGAGTGATCTGGTTTACTCCCTTTCTGCCATGTGCCCACTCAGCAAGCGGATGGTTATGAATGGGTATGCCACTTGTTCCAGGAAATTGGCTAGGTTTCTAGTATGAGATATGATTTCTTCCCTGTTGAGTAGGCTTTAAATCTACTAGACAGCTCTTGGTCCCCACCAAGACAGAGTGCCGTTTGCTGCACCTTTCCTGACATCTTGCTGTGCTGATCATTGTTGTGGCTCATACAAGTCGCAGCTGAGTAGGACTGTTAACTGCCTCCCTCCCTTAGCATCGTGCATAGTGTTTTCTGGGATCATGGAAGCTCGACAGCAGGAAGGAGACTGTCAGGTCAGATCCAGCTCAACTAACTTGAGTCCTTTGTCCTAAGGGGGCCATGTCTTCAGTATTCAGTAGAATGTCCTAAGGGTGCCATGTCTTCAGTATTCAGTAGAATAAGGAATGATCCTATTGAAAAGCAAGCAAGGTCTACATCGATGGGCTATATTCAGATCCTACACATCCTTCTCCTGGGTCTAGCCCGGGAAATGGATGGAACTAGAAAAGACTATGTTGAGTGAGGTAAGCCAGACTCAGAAAGACAAATGTTCCAAAGCCACAGAGAAACCCTGTCTCGAAAAAAAAACAACAACAAAAAAAAGGGGGGCCTGTACTAGAAAGACAAATGTTGCATGTTCTCTCTCATCGGAGGCTTCGATCTCTGAACCTTGAGATGTGACAACACATCCTGGAATAAGTGTAAAAATCAGGAAAGGAAAAGGGTGCCATTGCCAGGGTGCAGGGAGCACTAGAGGTGGGACTCGCAAGGGACAAGTGATCCGAGAGGAAGAACGGAAGAGCGGAGGGCTCTGATTGTGGAGGAGGAGAGAGATAAATCAGAAAAAGAGGGACGAGGGTAAAATAACAGTTTCAAAGAACGTTTGAAAAAGTTAGAAGGAATCATACTTTTAACTATTTACCTAAAATGCTTAGGAAACACGTAAGTCAGTGTATGAATACAAACAGAGAGGTAGAAAATAAAATTGTCCCATCTGAGCTGACACTGCTCCCTCCAAGAGCCAAAGACCATCTAACAAAAACCCTAAAACCAAGCGTGAAAAGTCCTCTTTTGAGTTGCTGGTAAGGGTTGTCCCAAAGACTCCCAAAATACTACAGGCTATAGCTATTGCCGCTGGTTTTCCTCTCCCCAGCCCCAGCCCCTTATTCTGGTAGAAGATAAATCTCTGTTGCTGAAGACACTATGAACTTCAGGCTCAGAACAAAGAGGCCTCCTATGCTGGAAATAACCCGAAAGTCTCCTCACTGGACTACTTTTCATGGCACCAGAATACATGATGCAAGTTTCCAAAGGGGAAAGCAGTCAACATCCCTATCCAGCTATGATGCCTATAAAACCACCAAAATGACCAGCACGTCATAGCAATTCTAAGGGTGCAGGAGTGGCAGGCACCATGACAGTAACCAACAGTTCTCTAGTTGGACTTTAGATCTTCTCAGCTAGAGGGAAATCATGCATGGTATCAGAAACGTAGCCAACTACGTTGGCTAATGAAGTCATAGATCTTGGAGGAGAACTAACCACCACCACTTTACTAAGCCAACGTAATTACTAACTGCATCCTAAATATTTGTCCTTATAACCATAGGTAAGTGTAGTCCGCACCACTCATCAAAAAAAACTTCTCTTTGTAATACAGAAAACCAAAGCCAATAAAGATGCTGAGTTAAGGATCTCACTCCCAAGGCTACATCTACAATACAGCTACACTACACCTAAGGCTCAGGGAACACTTATGAAGAGGGGCATAAAGGATTTTAAGATCCAGAGGATCAGGAGTTAGCTTCTGTCTCCTAGAAATATTGGAAACTATACCAATAAAATCTTATCAATATGACCACCCAAACATTAACTGAACAAGGACAACACAGTGAGCAGTGGAAAGCCTGCCAGGCTTCAGCCCTACACCAAAAATTACAGGCAACTAAGAAACGTTGAGAATGGAAGAAATAGTCTTTCCCAGGGAAGAGCACACCAATCGATTATCCAGTACCAAATGGGCCACCCTGAAAACATACACATGAGCACTATTGTACAGACAGAGAAGGTTGTGGTTATGTATGTAGGAATAGACATGTATATGCATGTATGTATGTAACACAATTAATGAAAAAAGAGGACGTGGTTTTGAAAAAAGCAAGAATGTAAATGGGAGAGTTTGGAGGAAAGAAAGGGAAGAGGAAATGTGATTATATAAGAAATGTAAAAAGTAAAACAAATAATTTTCAATAGTGTATTATTTTGGAAGTCACTTGAACCACCCTGACCAACCATTCATTCTAAAGGATATTTCTCATGCCTGACAGTGGGATTTGTGATAGTCTACAGTCTTTATGAGCAGCATTGTCAGCCTAGGTGGCATAACTTACTTTCATATATATTATATGTACTCTATATAATTTTAGCTAAATATAAAGTTATATGTTTGCTTGAGGTTTTATTTGGTCCTCCTCCTTCTGTATTTCTTTTTCCTCCCTCCCAGATTCCTCATTTTCCCATTTCCCAGTTCATATCACCTGTACCCTGCTATTCACCTGTCACCACACACACACTCACACACACTCACTCACACTCACACACACACTCTCTGTCTCACACACACACACTCTCTCTGTCTCTCTCTCTCTCTCTCTCTCACACACACACACACACACACACACACACACACACACCGATGGTCCCTTTCTAGTCTCCTGGTGTTATCACTCCGGGCTGTATGCTCACACTGAGGATCTGAAAGCTTGGAACCACAGGGAAGAGAGAGCATTCCATTGTGTTGCTATTCTCCCTCTTTTTATTTCTTCTGTTTCTACTCTCTCCAATTTTCTTTTTTCTGTCTCATTCTGTTTCTACCCAGAAACAAAATAGAAACAAAAGATTTCTCTTTTAAACACGGTGTGTAACTTTTTAATAGAGATGGCCAACTTCCTAAGGATTTGATAAACAGACTTGAACTCTCAGTCCAGAAACATACACCGAGGTCTGTGTCTAAGATTCTGGAAACCCAGCCTGAGCCCCTCAGAGCTTCCTGTCCCGGGTCTCTTCCTCATTACCCTCACCATTTGACCTGGATCAAGAGGGTTTTCACTCTCACTATGCCTCTATGTCAGTAAGGGGATTTAC
>NC_022020.1:57946487-57952550 GCF_000317375.1 Microtus ochrogaster
ATATATATATATATATATTCCTAAATATAACCTGCCCAACCTGTATAAAGTTACTCACAGATGTTTTCAGGGACAGCCATTTGGTATTTATTAGATAACTAATGGGTATAGTCTCCCCTGAGAAAGACTCTTTCTACAGCTCTCAACAATCCTTGCTTGTCTGTAGCTCTAGATAGGGTTGAGACCTCACGAGCTCTTTCCCCTGTCTGTGTTAAATTGTCTGCTATTATTGTCTTTGCTCAGCTCATGCCTAGGAGTCATCATCTTGGCAAGACTTTACGGGTGTACCTTCTGACGTCACTGGGAGGTGTACTCCTATAGCAAAATCTTTTGTCTTCTGGCTCTTCCAATCTTTCTGCCCCCGGGAGATTTTGGTACAAGGTATGTCTAGGGTAATTAGATTCCATGTAAAAGAGTCTAAGGAAGCAGTGGCAGGTAGTGAGCCCCTCAGACTCTGACATCACTTAAACCTAGTCCATGAGTTATAAAGCAGCGCAAAAGATGTGAGAAAAGATTCCTCTCAGCAAAATGAGTTGTGCACCAGTCTAGAAAGCTGGGCATGGAGGCACACTGGGAGGCTGAGATGGGAGAATCTCCAGTTCAAAGCCAGCATGGGTTACACACTCAGACTCTGTCTCAAAATTTAAAATGATGGTAAAAAGGCTAACATGGTTGCTAAGATGATTGCACTGATTTTAAATAAATAAGTAAACCAGACACAGAAGAAAAACGTAGTAAAACTCTTTTTGTATGGGGTACCTGGATACTCAATTCACAGAAAAGGAAAGTGTTGATAGAATGGGAACTGCCTGGGGCTGAAGTGAGGAGGATGGAGAGTTTCTGTTTCTTGAGCTGAGAGTTTCATTTTGGGGAGGTGAGCACTCCGGTCGTGAAAGGTGGGGATGGTTTGCAGCCGTGTAAATGTGCTTACTGCCACATACACTTCAGAGTGGGAGGATGATATGCTTTGTGTTAGGTATATTTTGCTCTCATTTAAAAAAAAATGCTAGCTCTCCATGCCTACACAGAGATGTGTAAGAATCAGGTAACTCTTCTGACTTCTGCCGCCAGCACTGCATATATGCAGGGCATAAACATCCATGAAGGGTATAGACACGCATGCAGGGCACAAATACACATGCAGGCAAGACACTTAGACAGCATACTAATAGACACATTTTTAAAAAGAGAGAGTGACTCAGGCAATCCCATGCCTAATACCTTTGTGGAAAGGGACCCCTCACACTTTAGCGACTCCAACACACACCTTGTGTGGATATTTCAATTCCATGTGAGTACAATGTCTATGACAGCTATGACGGCCAGCAGGGCTCAGGGGTGGAACTTAAAGATCATCAGAAATCTTGACATACATTGAGGTAACACTTATGACGCACAAGAAAGAGAGCTCCTCTAATATTATGGGACACATCATATGACTGGTTTATTTCTGAATCTGGCAAACCTTGTCAAAGACTGGGTTTCATTGTAACACCCACTAGGATCCAGGTTACATAGGAATTCCCCATCCTAGTGGCCACAGGCTACAAGTCTCTGACTCTAAGAGCCTGACAATTATTGAACAAGCCCAATTTGCCTAAGCCACTCATCAAGCTGTGAAAAAAGCTAGGGCTTGGCCTCCAGCCCAGAATTACAGCAAACAGACAGTAGCTCAGGCCTCTGCCCTGGCCCCAGCAGAGCAGACAGCTGCCCAAGGGCACACACACACACACACACAGAGAATGGTTGTGACAACTGACCAAGGACACACACACATGTGTACATACATACATACACATACACACACACACACACACACACACACACACACACAAGAAATGGTTTTGACTTTGAGAAAAGCCACAAAGTTGATGTGGAAGATGATGTATGCTGTGAATATGTTTTCTTGCCATTGGTTAATGAATAAAGAATCTGCCTTCGCCTGTAATAGGGTAGAGTAGAGCTAGGTGGGGAAAACTAGACTGAATGCTGAGAAAAAGAAGGCGGAGTCAAGAAGATGATGTCATGTAGACACCGCCAGAGACTGAAGCACTGGAACCTTGCCAGTAGGCTACAAGCCTTGTGATAAATACAAAATAATAGAAATGCATTAAATTAAGATGTAAGAGTTAGCCAATAAGAAGCTAGAGCTAATGGGCCAAGCAGTGATTTAATTAATACAGTTTCTGTGCGGTTATTTCAGGGCTGAGCAGCCAGGAACAAATAAGCAGCCTCCCACTACACAGAGTTAATAGAGTCCCTCTTTGCTCTCCACCCAGATTCAATAAGGAAACTGTAGTCACATCAAACCAGCTGCTGGGGCTATGGAAAAAAAGCAACAGCTGTCTAGGATAGGTACACAAGCAAGGCAAATGTATACCACAGTATGAATCAATATATTCCTTAGAGACAAGGAGAATCATAAAGGTGCCTATGAACACATTTCTAGGGTATTATCTCCTAAGAGAGCAAGTTGTGACATTTCAGTTGTCAAAACCATTCCAATGGCTCAAATGCACTCCAGATACTAGTTAGCTCTTGCTGCTTCTGGAAAAAGTTTAATATATTCCATGTACTAGACAATGAATTCCAGGAGCACACAAAAGTGAGGGTGTCGTGGTCATTTTTGTTGTCATTGTTGTTCTCTGTAGGAATTCATAACTACTAAAAGGATAGCAGAAACAAAAAAAATGATGGTTGAAATGGTTTTCATCCAGAGAAACTTTTAACAGACAGCAATTAATTAGAAGAAATTCCCACACTGAGGACAAATTCAAAGATGCCAATAGGTATCCTACAGTTCAACTCAACTGCGGTGTCCTAGCTGCAGAGAGCATCAGACACCACATACTTAAGGACTCAGTCCTACAAGGCTGCCTCTACCTCAGGTGCCAGTTACACATAGATTTCCAGGTCACCTACATTTAGCTATGAAGTTATGGGTTCCCTGCTTCATTGGGTTAAATAATTTGCCAGAGTTGACTTAGGTAGTCAGTTAGTACCTTACTCATCTGAACTAACTTGTTTTCAAGACTACAACTCAGAGAGGACCAAATAGAAGAGATGTATCTGAACCTCCCTGTCCTCTCCAGAAGCACGCCCTCCAGAACTTCCTGTGTCACACACGTCTGGATTGTTCAGGTGTTTTCTGGAGCTTAATCCTCAGCCACCCACCTCTTCTTCCAAGAGATCCTGAGTGCGTGTGCGTGCGTGTGTGCGTGTGTGTGTGTGTGTGTGTGTGTGTGTGTGTGTGTGTGTGTGTGTGTGTGTGTAAAAAATACAGTCTTCTATTCACCTGGTCTTCTTGGTGACTAGCCCCATCCTGAGATTGCCTGGGTCCCTATCCTAAGTTACTTCATTAGCATAAACCAAGGTGTAATGGAAAAGTACTCGCTATAAGAAATTTTTTAAAAGGCATAAAACAAACAAATAAATACTTATCACTTAGGAAATTGCAAGGATTTTAGGAGCTCTGTGCCAGAGACAAAGAAGTTGTTGTTGTTGTTGTTGTTGTTGTTGTTGTTGTTGTTATACCACAGTAGTAGAAAAATCAAGATGAGACCCAGGTTGAGGCAAAAGAGGTAACATGTAAGAAAAGTCCTCAGTCAGGAGACCATGACTGAGTCTTGGAAGATAACAGTTGTCCACTGGAGAAACAGCAAGAGAAATGGCAAAGGGACAACGGACAAGAGAGTCCAGCACATTCCACTAAGGAATGCAGCGCTCACAAGACTTCTTCAGGAACTCCTGATTGGTCCCTGGTTCTTCTGTCTCTCCATCCTTCACTCAATGATACAAGAATTATTTTTAAATATTCAACAAATCTAAACACCTTTCTCCTCTAGCCCTCTGAAAGCTCCCTACCCAACATAAATTTATTCCAATTTCTCTGGTTGGTCCACAAGGCTCTGCCTAATGCATCTACCTGTGCACTTACTTCTCTATAATAAGATAACACTGCCCTATTACGGTGGCTTCATTCAGATAGTGCTCCATGACTGTCCCTCAGGCACACCACACTCCTCTTTATCTCTGGGTCTTGTTGCCTGGGATGTCTGTGGTTTACAACAGAGTTCCTTGTAGACTGTGCAAGGAAGTTTAGAGGAAGCACAATAAAAGGGTTAACAGTGTGGTCTCTGGTGTCAGATTGCCTCGGTCCAAGATTTTCCTCTTGTTATCTGAGATAAATCATAATTCCCTGAGAGTCATTTTCCTCAGGGAAGATGAGGGCACTAAAGAAAAAAAGTGCTTCTATCACAGGATTGTTGAGAGAGTCACACAGGTTCCTTTATACAAGCAGACAACATAATGTTGGCACATGGTACCACTGTGAGAGTTCTTCCTTTTTTGTAAGGAGGAAAGCTATGAGGGAGTAAGAGAGTAAGGAAATCAAGTTTCCCTTTGACCAAATCTGTGATCGGAGGTGAAGGGGTCACAGGATAGGACCTGACTAGCGAGGAGATTTTTATAATTCTTTATTCAGCAGACTTCCATAGCAGACAGTGTGCTAGTTAGTGAGAAAGTGATTGCTACTGCCTGTGTTTGGGTTTAACTTCAAGAGCCCAGCTTGAGCTTTGGCTTGACAATTAGAAGAGCCATCCATTCAAAATCTTCCCCTTTAAGAAGAACTGGCCCAATTCCAAGCCTGAGTCTTTCTTAATTACATAGTGAGTTGAAAAGAATTGAAAATAAGGTTTGTCACACATTTCCTGGTGACTGTATCTGTATATATACATAAAAGAGAAAGCTATAAACCAAAAGTCAAACCCTTTCTCCCTCACTCCACCAAATCTCCTCTCTCCAAATGTAGTCCTTTTTAACAGATTATATGTTATTTCTTTAAAAAAAATAAAACTAAAACTTATCTTGCACATATCTCCACATTGCATATGTGTGCCTTTATAAGGTTATACAAATGAGATCATGAAAGTTTTTAAATGTTCACCCTTAATCCTTTGACACTCATCCTAACAAGATGTATAGTCTAAACAATCTTCCCTTAGATATGCACCGTTCACTATTAACTCAAGTCCAAACTCAATATGGTAGAAACGGTGTTACACCAACTACTTAGCCAGGACTTAGGAAACTGGGAGGTTTACTGCCTGCATTTTGAGATACTTGTTCTTGGAACCCTGCCACTATGCCATGAGGAAGCCAAACAGCCATATAAAGAGAACATATCCAAACCAAAAGTCAACATCAACTGCCAAACACGAGGTGAAAAGCCTTCAGATGTGTCCAGCCCCAGACATCAGGTCACCTTCAGGCTTGAGGTAATCCTAAGTGACTCAGGTGTGACAGATACAAACTGTCCCTGCCAAGTTCTTACATCTTGCAGCTGTGTGAGGAAAAATTAATGAGTGCCATAATTTGAAGTCACTGAATCTGAGTGCTCTTTATACAGCCACAGGTATTACTTTTGTATTTTAGCAAAGCATTTTTAAGATCATCTATAACATATTTAAATCTAAATTTTAAGAGCCTAGCCCTCCGAATTATGAATGTATCCTTTCAAATCAACCAACAACACACTGATGGACATTTAAATTGTTTCCAGTCTTTTGCCAGTGCAAATAACAGTTAATCACTTTAGCATGCTTTAGAATCAAAAAGCAACAAGAATTTTGAAAATAGCACAGAATTAGATATTGCTCACCGAAACGATAAAGGTTGCATTGACTTCTATTCCTGCCTATTTTCTACATATTCAACACTGAGTCTTTAAGAATTATATACTTGACTAGGGGGTGGTGGTGCATGCTTTTGATCCCAGAACTTGGGAGACAAAAGTAGGCAGATCTCTGTGAGTTTGAGGCCAACCTGGTCGACAAAGTGAGTTCTAGAACAGCCAGGATTGTTACACAGAAAAACCCTGTCTCTTTTGGCAATCTGGATGATTATATTTCAAGATCTCTAATGTTTTGTTTATAGTCCTTCAATTGTAATTAAAAGTGTTCTAGTTGAAATTTTCTATATAATGGACTAGTGAGGTGGTTAAGTGGGTAAAGGCAATTGCCTCTAAGACTGATGGCTTTTGTTTTTTTGGTTTTTTTTTTTTTT
>NC_022020.1:57955470-57958790 GCF_000317375.1 Microtus ochrogaster
AACTTATGATGAACTAAAGCAGTTACAAATATTAAACAGTCAGTGCCATAAATTCTAGAATGGAAATTAATGATAAACCCACAATTTGTCATATCACAAACCTCTTAAATCCTTTCTAATCAAAAGACATGAAAAAGTTTTTCTGCTGGGTGAGAGTCCAACAGCATTGCTGCTTTTAAGTAATTGTTTAGTCTCTGAACAGTGGCAAAAAAAAAAAAAAAAAAAAAACCTTGGGCTGCCATCCTCATATTTGAAGAGGGCTTCACACTCCTTGTAATGAATCATTTTTCCCCTGACAGGAAAGTTGAGGTCTCCATTCTCAGGTCCAATATTTCAACAGTAGATTGAATACCATACTGTCAAAATGAGTTCTGTGTCCCAAAGAATAAAACAGTCATATGTTCAGTATGTGTTTCTGGTCCAGCTCCAAGGTAAACAAGACTCACTAGGTCTGGAAGTCTGTGTAGCAAGTCCATCAAGAGGCTGGAAAACATCAGTCATCACCACAGTCTTCTTTCCCTTGTCAGACTGCAGCAAGCTGTTGTTAGGAACATTGGCTCAGGTAACCCTTTCCTTAGCCTGCAGCATGGTGGTATGAAAAGTCAGGATCATGGGATCAGGAACCCCTTTTCAGTTCTCGGATGAAGTTATCAGTAGATGCAATGACATCAGGGCTGGTACTCCTCCGTGGGGGCGTTAGCAGCTACGATGTCATTGGGGGATGGCTCACCTCTGCTGGATATGCAGTCATCTCACCCAGCTCTAGTTTTTTCCTGCAAAAAAAAAAAAAGCACAACACATCCTCGACCCCAAATTTGTAATAGGAGCGGCGGGCTGCATCCCGCCACCCAGCTAACTGGCCTATTAGGCCAAGCAGTTTTCTTTAATAATTAACCAATGAAACAACAGATAGATAGAAGACCCGCCTACATCACAAATTAATATAGAGATGGGTCTTTTCCACAATCCAGTGATGTGGGATTCCCCTCTGTATGCTGTGAATACCATTGGTAAATAAAGAAACTGCCTTGGCCTGTTGATAGGCAAAACTTGGGTAGGCAGGGAAAACTAAACTGAACACTGGAAGAAAGGAGGCAGAGGCAGAGAGAAGCCATGTAGCCCCACCAGAGACAGACACAGGAACTTTATTCAGTAAGCCACAGCCACATGGCAATACACAGATTAAAAGAGATGAGTTAGTTTAGGATATGAGTTAGCCAGAAACATGCTTAAGCTATTGGCCAAACAGTATTGCAAATAATATGGTTTCTGTGGGATTATTTCGGGGCTGAGCAGTTGGGAAACAAGCAAGCGGCTCTCCTTACAACAATCTAGTGCAAGGGTTTATTCCCTTGCTTTAGCAAAAGTAACCTTGGTGCCATTATGCCAAAACCTGTCCACAGCAGATTGCTTACGGGCATCCATAGAAGGTGCACGACTTAAGGCATTATGTGGTGATGTTTAGTTCTCCTGTTTTTGTCCTTTTAAGTTGTTTTCAAGGAGCTATGGGCAAGATCCATAATTTCTTTTCACTTTTTCACCTTAACAACATATGCAGCTCTTCCATGGGAAGAACCATCTGTAAAATTTAACATAACATCCTTTAAGAGATCTTTTGCTACAACTTCAGAAAAAATAAAGGAAATGGATGTAAAACTCTACAGTGTTTACTGGGTGTGTTTATATACAGTTAAAACAGATATCACTGAAAAGTTTCTGTGCCCCGATAAACCTCTCCACTGATGCAATAATCCAGATCAGACCAAATCAAACCGAATTAGAAAAAGCCCAGGTTTAATGGGTACCAACATTCCTGAGTGGCCTTCCAGGCCCCCAGAAAGAGGAGACTGGGAAGGAAGACCAGAAAACCATGTGTTTGTCCTCTGGCAGCAGTTTAAATACCCTGTGGGAGTGGTCTTGAGCATCTCTGGGGAGCGGTCATCACTTGGTGGGTTTTCTTGGAAGTGGAGTCTAGACTGAGGCAACTCCCAGGGGAGAGAGCTTGGGATGGAACTTCCACCCAGACATTCCAGATTTTTTGGATATATGGATGCCAGGGGCTGGGGTGACACTTCCAACCAAACAATCACTGTGAAACAATCAATATCTGTATCATCTCCATAATTACCTCCTATATTTTGGATGAGCAACAAAACCTAAAAGCCATGTTAAAGACTTTTCCCCAGCTTGTCTTTGGGAGGTGGTGGAAGCTCAAAGGTGGGGACTAGTGAGAGCGCTTTAGATATTGGAGGAGTGTTCCAAAGGGAGACCATGAAGGTGTGGTCTCCTCGTCCTCTTCTCTTCCCCTTCCCAGCTAGGAGGTGAGCAGTTTTGTTCTACCAAGTGTTTGCCACCATTGCCATTAGGCAGCCCAACAAGGGCCCTGAAAACAATGGGCCCACCTGATCACTCACTGTTGGACATGGGTAACATGTATCCTCTTCTCCTTCCTAGGCCAAGAGTAAATATCATCATTTAGGAAAATGTTTAATATGAACCTCACATGGTACATCATCCTGCACGTCTGCTACTGTAGACCCTTTGGCCTCCATCCTTCTCCACTTCCTTCTCCCACCCAAGCTGCCCCTGATAACCACCATTTTATTCTTTATCTCTTTCTGTATGCTTGACTGGGTTTCAGAGTCCATGAGGTCATGTAAATCCTTCTCTTCTTGTCTGGTTTATTTCATTTAGCATCACTTCCTCTAGGCTTATCCAAGTTGTAGCAAATGGCAGAGTATTCTCCCATTTTCGGTTGAGTAACACTTACTCCACTCACCAATTCCATCTTTTCTAATGGGAGACAGAAAAGGAGTGGATCCAGAAGAGAGAGAGGGTAGGGGGAGCTAGGAGTAGAGAAAGGGGAAACTGTGTTCAGATTATAATGCAGAAGAAAATGATCTATGTTTAATAAAAGATGGAAAAAAGCTGAAGTTATACTTGATGTAGCTTTATCAACCAGTCCTCACTGTAGTAATCTCAAACAAATTTCAAATTGTGATGTTGAAAAAAAAAACAATAAAATAAAATACCACAAACAAGGGTAACTTAGGGAAAAATGAGTTTATTTGTATCTCTGCTTTCATAGAGGGAGTCTATAATGGTGGAGAGACGTAGCAAGAGTTGACCAGGCGAGAAGCTGAAAGACCACATGTCAACCCTTCAAAGGAAGCAGAAAGAGCAAAGGAGAAGTGGAGGGAGGTTAAGAATTCTCAAAGCAAGCCCACAGTTGCCTATTTCCTCCAGCATGCCTCCAAGTCCTAAAAGTTCTATAACCTCCCCCAAACAGTGCCGCCAACTAGGGAATAAATGTGCAAGTA
>NC_022020.1:57958890-57959886 GCF_000317375.1 Microtus ochrogaster
GCCACCACCACCCAGCAACTGATGGCTTGAGTTCAATCCCAAGAACCAACATGGTAGATATAGAAAGCTGACTTAGGGAGGTCAATCTCTGATGCTCACATATGCACTATGGTGCATGCACACTCCCACACATACATATACATGCAATCAAAACTTAAGTGCTAAACAATTTAAATTCTCTATAAAAGCACAAAACAAATTCAGTTTTAATCATGGAAGAGAAAATCCAACATCACATAGATAGGATATTTTAGTGGGCCCCCCCAAATAATTGTGGATATTCTCCTCCAATACTATACCAAAACTTCATACCAAATATATTCTTTGGGACATGTGGCTCTTAAATCATGAACAACTTTTGTGTGTCTCTGTGTGGTACTGGGGGCTAAACCCGGAACCTCGTCCATACTAGGCTCAGCCACTGAGCTACATCCCCAACTCACAACAATGTGTTCAGTCATGCTCAAAGTGACTGAAGATGCAAGGTCAAGCTACCAGCATGGCTGGTCTCTGGTACAGGCTCTTTCTGTTTAGTGGATCACAAGGCACCTTCTCATTATGGCATTACATGGGTTTCCCTTTGAGCAAATCAGAAAGCAAAAGAGAGTAAAGGGACATATCTTTAAAGATTGCTGCTGATGTTGAATCCGAAATCCAAATCACTAAACGTTCATAATTGTTATATCAATATCCACTAAACTATTGTGAGCTTTAAAAGGATCTTTTATGCACACGTGATGTTGTAAGACTATGATTTGTTCATTCAAAACAATGTTTCCAAATCTGTATGAATCATTTAACATTGACATGCTTCATTACATACAAACACATGCATGTGTGCACATGTGTGTGTACACACACATTCATCTAGATGATTCCCATTTTAACCATAAAAGTCTTTTAAGTCTGTTGAGGTTGTTAATATCACTGTGGCATCTGAGAGGTTTTTTAAATTCTGATTGTTGCTTAGGATTCAAATTTTATAATGACAAAAAA
>NC_022020.1:57959986-57960837 GCF_000317375.1 Microtus ochrogaster
TACATGGACATACGGGGGGGGGGGGGGGGGGGGAACCTTTCTTATTCAGACCATCATAGCCTGCCCTCGGGGACCTGGGAAAGAGATAACCCAATCTAGATGTATATAAACCACCTGTCCAACTTCAGGTTGCTGTGAGTATCCTGATGTAACTCCTGTGCAGTCATATCTGAGTTCTGTTCTCCTTCCTGCTATGAACAATAAGCAGTTTTGCCTTTTGTATGAAAGGGCGAGGACATTCTGTGTGATTCTACTATTTTCTCAGAAGTAGTCAAGACTCACAGGAGCAAAGAGTAGAATAGTATCTGATGAGGAACTGTGAGAAAAGGTTGGGAGCCCTGAGCTTCAGTTATGCAGGATAAAACTCTTCCAGGGATCAGCTGGACAACAATACACCTAGAGTTAATGGGACTGCAGGGGAACTGTACTGCACACTTTGAATTTTATTCATAGAGCACACCTCATGTTCTGGCTTTCTTTAACCACAGGAAAACTGCACATAGTCAAGCACTGGGGCTCTGATATCCCTCTATTTCCTTCTCACTGGCTTCTGTCTGGAAGTTTCCAGTGTGTGATTAATGACAGCCTGGGAAATACTGGTCCCAAACCCCAGACCTCATTTATAAAGCTCAGGTAACCACAAAGCTGCCAATACATAAATAACTTCTACATTCAGTATTAATTATCATGAAAGACCCATATGTTCAAATAAAAGTACAAATCTCATTTCTGTAGTAATAAGAGCGGTGGGGCTGTGTCCCCGGCACCCGGCCGCCCGCACGGCTAGCTTTACCCGAAATAATTACACGGAAACTGTATTCTTTTAAACACTGCTTGGCCCATTTCTATCT
>NC_022020.1:57961292-57962579 GCF_000317375.1 Microtus ochrogaster
TACAAAAGGAGCAGAAGTACATCTGCATATCCTGACCACCTGTCAGGAGGGCATAGACTTATTAGAATGAGCTATCTTAATTTCAAAAGAACCAAGCAGTGCCCTCCTGAGTTAAGACTTGTCAAATCTCCAAACTCTCTGACCAGTCTGACAAGGTAAAAATGGGCCTGCATTTTTCAGCTTCCACAGTTCCTCCCTTTTTATTAATTTTAATAAAGCCTGTGCTTCTGCAACAGGAAAAATTATCACATCTGCTTTAGGTGAACACTTTCCCTTTTCCCAGACTTACCTATGTTCGGTACATGTATTATAAGCATACATGTCCATGTCTTAGGAGTCTGGGAGGAGAAAGGATCAAACCCATCAATGACTGTTGACCTCTGTAAACAAAGAATTAATGGATAAAAATACTTCTGGGCTCTCTGTCTCTGAGCCAATTTTTTGTCAAAAAGCTTCATCAGAAATTAGATAATGCTTGTGAATAATTATGTTCCTAATGTTTACAGTCTCCTAACTAAAGAAGAGGAAGATCGCCAGGGTTGGGAATATCCTCTTCAGTTGATATAGAGTACTTCTTAACAATTTTTTACTGTATCAAAATCTAAATTTTTTATCAAATATGTTAAATCCAAGTACTCATAGGAAATGTCAAACTTTTCTTAACAACTTATGATGAACTAAAGCAGTTACAAATATTAAACAGTCAGTGCCATAAATTCTAGAATGGAAATTAATGATAAACCCACAATTTGTCATATCACAAACCTCTTAAATCCTTTCTAATCAAAAGACATGAAAAAGTTTTTCTGCTGGGTGAGAGTCCAACAGCATTGCTGCTTTTAAGTAATTGTTTAGTCTCTGAACAGTGGCAAAAAAAAAAAAAAAAAAAAAACCTTGGGCTGCCATCCTCATATTTGAAGAGGGCTTCACACTCCTTGTAATGAATCATTTTTCCCCTGACAGGAAAGTTGAGGTCTCCATTCTCAGGTCCAATATTTCAACAGTAGATTGAATACCATACTGTCAAAATGAGTTCTGTGTCCCAAAGAATAAAACAGTCATATGTTCAGTATGTGTTTCTGGTCCAGCTCCAAGGTAAACAAGACTCACTAGGTCTGGAAGTCTGTGTAGCAAGTCCATCAAGAGGCTGGAAAACATCAGTCATCACCACAGTCTTCTTTCCCTTGTCAGACTGCAGCAAGCTGTTGTTAGGAACATTGGCTCAGGTAACCCTTTCCTTAGCCTGCAGCATGGTGGTATGAAAAGTCAGGATCATGGGATCAGGAA
>NC_022020.1:57962679-57970841 GCF_000317375.1 Microtus ochrogaster
GTATTCTTTTAAACACTGCTTGGCCCATTTCTATCTAGCCTCTTCTCGGCTAACTCTCACACCTGGACTAGCCCATTTCTAGTGCAGCCCACGAGGTGGCTTACCAGGGAGATTCTAGCCTACGTCCATCCTGGGTCGGAGCTTCATCGCATGTGTCTGCCCGGGAGCGGGCAGCATGGCGTCTCTTCTGAGGCGTCTGCTCCCGAGAGGAGAGCTGTCAAGTTTCTGAGCTCACTTTCTCTTCCTCCCAGCATTCTGTTCTGTTTTCTCCACCCACCTGTGTTCTAACCTATGAGGGCCAGCCAAGCAGTTTCTTTATTTTTTTTTAACCAATGACCCTTCCTCCATCACATTTCTTATAAAAAAAAAAAATACCTAGGTTTCAGAAATGCCATAGACCATCAAGGCCTGGAGATCAAATTGACCAAGTCCTTCTTAGAGATAAAGGCCAAGACATTGTAATTTTCCCAGGGTTACCCAGCCAGTGAAAGACAAAAACACAGGCCTTTTAAGCCCAAGGCCAAGGCTTCCTCTGCATTACCTCACTGCCTTCCTGCACCCCAAGGACCTCAGCTTCCCACCTGCTCAAGTGGATTATTGTAACATCATTGCCATCTCAGAGAGAAGCAAACAAAAACCTAGATGAGGGAATGGAAGACTGGTATCAACGAAGACAGATATGTCATGAGAAATGAAAAAGAAAAAGTCAAAAGAGAACAAAATAGAGAAAAAAAATCATTCAAAATAGACACTTGCAGAGGTAAGCTTTCGGCTATGTTAGAGCCTTGAGTAGCTCTTGGGTGGCTTCCAAAATTGCTTTGGGCCTGGATGGAGAGCAGAAACTATTTTCTTTATCTGTTGAAAGTGAAATCATGTTTTAGGTTAGGAATCAATGGTTCTGATTAAGTCGGTAAAAAATATTAAGAAACAGCAATGTTGGTCAAAGTCAGCCCGCCTATCTGGGGCAACTCAGGAAATGGAGATTAAAAAGAATATCTAGAATTTACTAGATTTACTCATTGATAACTGTGTTTATTTATTTGGAGGTACATGAAGGTCATCATTTTTACGTCACTTCTAAATAAGACTCCTGTCACCTTCCCGCCTTCCTCCATGTGATGAGCACATCCATGCCTAAGTTCCTTTAGCTTTGGGCTTTTACAAACACCCCAACTCTTGGTTTCCCCTTTTCTTTCAGTCATTCAGCTTTATTCACCATCCAAGATAAAATGAACTAGAAAATCCTGTTTCCACCTCACATCCGTTTTCCTCATTGGTTGATGTATTTTTTCTGCTGCCCTGGCTACACGCAAGTACAAGCCGAGGTATGTACAGCTATTCACATATATGATAATGTATTTATTATTTCCTACTGCAAGCTCTGAGAAAGCACAACCAGGAACATAAAACATTGCTGACAGGATTGCCCTGGACCCTGCATCTACTATCAGGAAAGATAAGAGTCACAAACTGTAGTCCCTTGGGTCTACCAAGCAGTAGGGAGACACACGTGCACAACCCCAAAGCAGGGTAGTGTGACGTACACATGACTGGTACAGATTTTGCAGACTTCTACAAGTGGTGGAATTCAAGAAGACTCAGGGGCAGGAATGGGTGAGGATTCATGAATTAATCACTATAAGAGCCTTTCAAGGATGGGAAAGATTGTAGTAAGTGGAAATAGGAGAGAAAGTCTCCTTTTGTCACATACACGTAAATTAGAGAGGTTGTAATACAGTTGGTCCCTCTAGGAATAGACAGAGATAAGGATGGTAATGTCTATTTCCATCCATGAAAAGCCAGTGCAAATTGGGAGAGTTCCTGATGGAAATTCAAGCAACCCAAGGTACTGAGTGAGGAAACAGAATACGTAGAAGCTAAGTCCCTGTTGCGGAGACCCCAGAGTCTGTTGAACCTGCTTTGCTAGATTGAAAAAAAAACAGAGAGTAAGAAGCAGCGTGATTGCCTGGAGGGTATAGAATCAGATGGAGTGATTGGTAGCCGGTGAAGAGCAGCTACTTGCCACAGCAGGAACCAGGAGCAAGGAGGGCAAGGAAGGCTGATAGTTTTAATGTCAGTCCTAATTCCTGGGCTTGCTGGGGGAGATAAGGAGCTATTGGTTCCTCTAAGATTGGGTTTGACCAAAGAATACCCACAGTATCTATCAGAGTGCTTGTATTGCAAGACCTAAGGAAGTGTGAATTTCTAAGTTTATCTTATAATTATTTGTTATGTTATGTTAAGACCCCTGTGTCTTATGTAACAATCAGATAAGCATCCAAAGCTCCAGAGCTGGCTGCTTGCAGTGATGTCTGGCCTGTGGGTCAGCTCCTTTATAATCCTTTAGAAGTACAAGACAGATGGCTACAACGGCTTCAGGTACCAAGTGGTCACATGACATCATCAAAAAAAAAATATGAAAGTGCCTCTACCTGTCTTGGAAAAAGAAAACTTTATGAGAGCTACCTTTTATCCTCACTTCCAAGTCATCTTCCTACCAGTCATAGCTGGTTCACAAGCTGACATCAGACCCGCAACTGACATCAGAACAGGGCTCCAGGGCTGAGCAAGGCGCTGAAAGGGACTGAGTTTTAGAAAAATAATTCTGGAGGCAAAGGTCGGAAAAGTCTTAAAAAATTATTGGGCGGTTTAGTTTAGAACATGGATTGTGCTGTTAGAGATACTTTGGGGACTCTAAGGACATCATTAGTCTAACCACAATATAGGAACATCTAATCAGAACATCAAAAACAAGCAGTATTCACCTAGTCCTTGACAATGAGTCAAAAAAAAAAAAAAGGTAGATTCAAGACGAGCTTTTGTATTAACTGGCTACAGCACACAAACCCACCACCCTTCCCTGAACCTCCATTTCCTCACCTGAAAAACAACATTGCTGGAGCATGACAGCCCCCTCCACAAACCTCCCCCCTCCATCAAGCAAGAGTAGCTCTTTGAGAGGATGTCTGCTCAAGCAGATGCTGTCTACGGGCGCTTTAAGTGGAGAGGGCTGGCTGAGTCATCTCCACTTTGCTACCAGCTGAGTATGGCTGTTTTCCCTCAAACATCTGCACCATTATTAGGAGTGTCTATCTTTCTGAACACAATGAGCTTTATTATAATTAATGATGATTGTCGCTATTGAACCTGACAACGTTTATCTCATACCGATTATTTGTTTAATGTCTCATCGGCTCTCTTTCTCACAACACATATCCATTTATCTTTAAAATCGAGAAAGAAGGCACCATACTGAGAGTAAGGCCTTCAGAATACTAGTGCCATCCGGCGTCATGACGGGCAAATCCCTTTCCATGTCTGCATCTCGGAGTGGACAAAAGAGCAGATTCAGTTGTATTTATAGTTCTCAGCCATGGATGACCCTTAAAATCACATGGGGCTCTTCAAAATTAGATCCAAGAGCTCCTGTCTGAACCTAGGAAACCTGCACGTCTTGGGGTAGGGTAGACAATGTATACATTGGAAGCTATATAGGAGACTTTAGTGAGCCCACCAAATTTTCTTTATTTTTAGCCAATTATGTATGTATTCAAGACCTACTGAAGTACATAGAAATGAAATTTTTCTTCCCAGCCTTACAATGTCTAGCACTGGCAAGGAAACATAAACCTGAAAACAGACACTCACTATTTATCTATTCTCAAAAGCAGCTTTGGAACTTTCCAGTTTGCCTGTGGATACCTACTCATAACATAATCTCTCAATATCTCTCTCTCTCTCTCTCTCTCTCTCTCTCTCTCTCTCTCTCTCTCTCTTTGGAAGAGGACTCCCAGGGGGCATTTTGTCAGACCCCCAATTTCAAGCAGTAGGCAAAATGGCTGTGCAAAGCCAAAGCTAGAAGCTAATAAAACAAAATGACTGAATAGTTTTCAACCAGAGTCTTTCTCTTCAGGCTCCCACCCTGGGAAAGCCATGAATTGCATTACTGTAGCACTAATTCCCCTGCTCCTTGGAGCTACAAATTCTGTAATTCAGAAAAAATGACCATAGACCTCCCTGTATCGCCAAGTAGACAAAGAGAGCACAGGAAAGCCCTGTGAGAGGATCACCCAGGTACAGTTGTCCAGACTTGCAGGAGCTAGGAGTTGGGGACCAGAATTTAAACTACCATCATGCTGAAGATGAAAAGACCAGATGTAAAAGGCTACTGGACAGATTTCAGGATAGTTACTGACAGGATAGTAGAGTCAGAAGTATGTGGAAGCAAAGTTGAGAAAGGTAGGTAAAAGGGTATCAGTCAGCTGTTGGGAATGAAAATAAAAAATTGCTGCCCAAGGTGGGTCACTGGGATCAGTCTGAATACCTGGAGATGGCAACATGAGGACAGGAGTCCATGTAAGGGACCAGGGAACAGAACACAGATGAAAGAGAGCTCAGGGTTAAGAGTCTAGGGCTCCATCGTCTGCCCCCAGTCATGACTGCAGAACACAGCTCTGATAAGGGACCAGACTGCGTGAAGGAAGGATTTGTTGAAGCCAGGGTTAAGAGCCCCAAAAATCCATATCTGTAGCTGGCTACACCTTCTGTTGGAGGCGATTTATTTCAGTTTTGTTCTTTTTATTTTGTTTCACTTTTTTTAAGGCCCTTAAACAGGTCCAGGCTGCTCTACCATTTGGACCATATGGTCCAGCAGACTTCATGGTACCTGAGGTGTCAGTGAGTGACAGGGATGCTGTGTAGAGCCTTTGCTAGGGTCCCATAGGTAAATCAGAAAAGAGAATTTGGAATTTTGGAGCAAGGCTCTACCATCATCTGCAGACAACCATTCTTCCCTCGAGAGACAACTCTTGGCCTGCTATTGGGCCTTAGTGGAAACTGAACATTTGACAACGGGTCACAAAGTTACCATAAGTTGCCCAACATGATCTGGGTGTTATCTGACCCACCAAGTCATAAAATACGACACGCAGAGTAGCAATCCATTTTCAGATGGAGGTGGTATATAAGGGATCAGGCCTGCATGGTTCTGAAGGCACAAACAAGTTACACGAAGACGTTGATCAAATGACAGCATGCACCAATAGCCTCATGGGTGGGCCCTGTGACCCGATAGCTGAGGAGAAGACTAAGGACTGGTTTATTGATGGTTCTGCACATTATGCAGATACCACCCTGAAGTGGAGAGCTGTAATACTACAGTATTTTGCAACCCCTTTCACAAAGAACCCTGAAAGACACCAGCAAGGGGACTTCTTCACAGTGGGCAAACTTCAGGCAGATATTTTGGTCATATATTTTGTTTGGAAGGAGAAATGGCCAGAAGTGCAATTGTTCACTGATTCATGAGCTATAGCCAATGGGTTGGCTAGATGGGTCAGGGATTTGGAAAGAGCATCACTGAATTGATGAGAAATATATTTGGAGAAGAAGTACATGAATAGATCTCTCCAAATGGGCAAAGGATGTGAAGATACTTAGGTCCCATGTAAATGCTCATCAAAAGGTACCTTCAGCAGAAGAGGGGTTTTTGCAGACAGTCCATGCCTCTCCCTAGTCATCCCTGCATTGTACAATATACCCATGAACAAAGTAGCCATGGTGGCATGGTGGAGGTTATGCATGGGCAAGAAGACCACATGGAGAGCCGGGCAGTAGTGGTACACACCTTTAATCCCAGCACTTGGGAGGCTGAGGCAGGCGGATCTCTGTGAGTTCGAGACCAGCCAGGACAGGCTCCAAAGCTACAGAGAAATCCTGTCTCGAAAAACCAAGGGAAAAAAAAAAGAGACAACATGGACTTCCTCTTGCCAAAGCTCACCTGGGTAACTTTTGCTGAGTGCCAGATCTGCCAACAACAGAGACAAACACCAAGCCCCAGATACGGCACGATTTTCTGAGGTGACCAGCTAGCAACCTGGTGGCAGGTTAGCTACACTGAACCACTTCCTCCATGGAAGGGATAACACTTTGTCCTTACTAAAGTAGATACTTACTGTGGGTATGGATTTGCCTTTTCTACACATAATGCTTCTGCCAAAACTTATAGAATGAACTTGCAAAATGCCTTGTCTACCATCTGGTATTTCACACAGTATTGCTTCTGAACAAGGAACTCACTTCACAGATAGAGAAGCGTGACAGTGGGCCCACGGTCATGGAACCCACTGCTCTTACTGTGTCCCCACCATCCTCAAGAAGCTAGTCTGCTAGAAGGATGAAATGGCCCTTTAAAGACACAGTTATTGCACCAATTAGGTGGCGGTAGCCTGCAGGGCTGGGGCAGAGTTCTCCAGAAGGTAGTATATACTTTGAATCAGTATCCAACATATGGTATAGTTTCTCCCGCAGCCAGGGTCCATGGGTCCAGGAATCAAGGACTGGAAAAGGCAATTGTTCCACTCATTATCACCCCTTGTGGCCCACTAGGAACATTTTTGCTTCCTGATCCTCTGACTTTAAGCTCTACTGGCCTATAAGTTGTGGTTCCAGAGGTGAAGCCCTCCAGACCAGAGACACTACAAGCATCCCACTGAACGAGAAGCTCATACTTCGCCTGACCACTGAGGCCATTAAGCCAACAGTGTGAAGGAATAACAGTGTGAAGATGGGGGTTGCTTCAGACTGACTACCAATGGGAAATTGGAGTGTCTCTCCACAATGTAGGTAAACAGGATTATGTCTGGGGTGTGGGGGATCCTTTAGGCTTTCTGTGACCTTTGTCATCCTGCATAGATTAGGCTGTTCTAGTTTGACATTGCTTTTAATCACAGGACATGTTATAATTCGGTCATATTAATGTAAAAGGTGTTTGTATACAGATATTTGGGATTTCTTTCCTCAATTTCTTTATCATATAATATAACATCAATAAAGAGAATATCAGTGGTTATCATATTTAAGTTCTGAGATACAAAACAATGTCCCTTAAGGGACATGGCTGCCTACTCTAAACGTGTTTGTGTTTACATACAGTTATAATGTGTTGGAAATTGTATGTGGGATGGTTTTATCATGTGAGGCATATTTATTTCTTTTTGAAATTAAGCATGACATAAGGAGATGTGATTGCATGTGTCAAATTGACCAGGGGTGGACTTGTGATTGCTATTTTTTGTTACCAACTTGACTACATCTGGGATTAACTCAAACCCAAGTGTCTGGATATATGTGAGGAATTTTTCTTGATTAAGTCATTTGAGATGGGAGGATCTGCTGTAGGAAGTCTTACAGCCAGTGGTTGCCCGCCCATGGGGCGTGGCCTCTTATACTATATAAGCCAATATAGAGCATGTGTCCGTCTCTTTTTTCCAGCCCCTCTGTTCCGGCTGCAGGATTTGGTTTCTGATCACTGTTCAAGCAGAGGATTCTGATTTGTGAGTCTACCCCTAAATAAATAACCATTTATTTCTCAATTCTGAGCTAGTATGGGATTTCTTTGAAGCATCCTTCTTCACAGATCCAACTTTTAATCCAGATCTTTTGAGTAAAAGGATCCACCTTCAATTCAGATCTTTTGAGATAGGAAGATACACCCTAATCTGGACGACATCCTCTGTTGATACCCTATATAAAGGGCGTGGAAGAAAGAAGCTTGTTCTTCTTACCTGCTTGTTCTCCCTCTCACTAGCCAAGTCCATTCATTCACTGGCACCAGAGCCGACTTCTTCAGGTTTATGATGAAGAGCAGCTGAGATGTCAAGCCTCATAGACTAAACAACTCCTGGATTCTTGAGCTTCTGTTGGTAGATAGCCATTGTTGGGAAGAGTCAGACCACAGTTTGTAAGTATGTGTATGTGTGTGAGTTATTAGACTATATGTTTATTATATATATTGATAGCCCAGCCTGACTCCATCTTAAGATTAAAAGCCATCTTGTTTCAAAATCAAAATAAGTTTATTCCTGTTTTCTGTAAAAGTTGGATTTTACCAGGTCTTGACCTATTTTCTAGAATTTGACATGTTCCACACCCAATACCCTAACCTCCACCCTGATAAGATGCTCTGACAAGTAATTTTGAAAAGCTCAGCTAAATTCCTATGTAACCAAACTTCCTCTGAAAATCCCCCAATCCTTGCAGTTTCGGGGACTATAAAAACCCCATTGTCTCCTATGTTAGCTGCTATTTTCTCAATACCCACCTTTAGGGAGACAGCTCTGTCTGACAGAAAACAAAGCTTGCATAATTTGACTAAAGAATTT
>NC_022020.1:57971216-57985720 GCF_000317375.1 Microtus ochrogaster
AGAGAGAGAGAGAGAGAGAGAGAGAGAGATTAATTATATCAGTTCTGTTCCTCTAAAGAACACTTACTAATACAGGCATAAATATTATGGGAAAATAAGCTACCTTATAATTAGATCTAAAGCCCACTCCACAGGATGTATGCCTCGTACTGTAAACTCTGGCCAAGAACCTATAATTGGGGAGCTCACAAGCCCCAGGGGTAGACCTACTATTATTTTGTTGTTGCTATTGTTAAATGAACATTGCCCTCTAAATTAATACCATCTCTATGCAGCTTTCAATCTTCATCAGAGAGGCATCTTTGTCAGCATCTGGTGGTTGATGCAGAAACTCGTAACTGACTCAGTGCATAGAGAAAGTGTCAGTGGAGTGCTCAGCCATAAATTAGTATCATCTTAAACTTCATGTACTATCTCAGAAGAAGGGACAGAAACATTTTAAGAGATAGAAGTCAGAGAGAGCCACTGCAAAACAGTGTCTTTTGGGCATGACTGAACCATCGCACTCATGAACCCCAGACATTCACAAAACCAAGGTGATCCCCACTGTAACACAGAAGAGGGAACGACTCGTGAGTCTACACCCCCAACTGAGGAGCTATCGCAGCTTATGGCTCCTGAAGAAGAGTCAGGGTTCTTTAAGGGTGTGGCTCCTAGGTCAAACATACTCCAGTGAATGGCCCCACACCCATGAGTATATTATGAGCACATACTAGACTTGCTGGATTTTATTTAAAAACAAAACCAGGAAGTTGAGAGGGAGTAAGGAGGTGAAGACAGATCTTGAAGGAGTTAGGGGGAAGAATAGGGATGAATATGACCGAAATATATCGTTTGAAATGCTCAAATAATTAATTAAAAATATTGTATTTTTCACAATAAAGAAAAAAGCTGATATTTTGATTGAGATTAGATTCACTATCTATAAATCATATATGGAATCATATGAGTTTCCCAGTCCGTGAATATTATAATTCTCTCAACTGTATTGTCTCCAATCTTCTCAGTTACACATGTTAGTTCTAGCATTGTTATAATATACATGTCTTAAGTAAGAATTAAAGACAGAGGGTCTGGAGAGATGGCTCAGTGGTTAAGAGCACTGATTACCCTTCCAGATGACCCATGTTCAACTCCCAGCACCCACATGGCAGCTCACACCTGTCTGTTGTAGGGGATCTGACACCCTCATACCAATGCACATAAAATAAGATTAAATAATTAAAAAAAATGAAAGACAGAAAGATAGTCAGCCATATTCAACAGAGTAGGATTTAGGAAGACAGCCATGCAGTGCCACCCATCCAGGTGTTGGCATGGCAGGAAAGGGGTTGTCTATGATTTCGAGCATACTGGCTCACCTAACTGAGAGAGCCAAAGCAACAAAAGCATTATCATGGTGAGTTCAATTGCTCTGATTACCCCTCCAGTGAGAGACAGTGCACAGGAAGCTTCCATCAGCAGTCAGGATGTGGGCAACAGCACTTGTCTTGTTCTTCTACCTCACAGCATTGCCAAGAAATGAGGGTACATCAAAGGAAAAAACTAAAACAAGGAGGAGAGACACCTGGGCTTGGGCCTCGGTTTCTCTCGACACCTCTTCTCCCCAGGAGACCACTTATTTTCCTCATTTTCCTCATTGCCGTAAAGGAATATCTGACGAGAAACAAAGAAGCAGGCGGAGGCTGTGGACGCGCAGTTTGAGGGCACAGCTTATCCCCGTGGGAAAGGCTGGGCAGCAGGGGCAGAGGGCGATGGTTGCACGCACTGCATCCAGGTCATGCTCAGCTCACTTTCTCCTTTTCAGTCAGTTTTAGATCGTAGCCTATGATATGGCACCACCCACACATACAGTGGGGTCTTCCACTTCACTTAATCCAGCCTAGAAACTCCTTCATAGGCAAACTCAGAGACATGTCTCCTAGGAAATTCTACATCCTGTCCAGCAAACAAAAAATAGTAACTGTTACACTAACCTCCCACCAGTATCTGTCCCATCGTTTCCATGATGCTGACTTCCATACTTAAATCTGGTCTTCTTTCCTGCTCCACAGATATTCTATATGAATCACACCGCTAACTTTAAATGAATGAACTCACCAACTAGACCGTGAGCAGCCTGAAGGCAAATCCCATATTAATGCTTGCCGTTCATTGTCTCTTCAAAGCCACAATAAAGATAGCTAATACCTGTGAAGTGCTAACTGTTTTGAGCATTCAGGAAGCACCTAGGATATCTTATTAACTTAATTATTCCTCAAAACAACCATAAAAATGGTAAGTACCATTATTATCCCCATCTTATAAATGAGAAAATTACAGTTAATACTAGAAAGCAGACCTATGTGGGCTGGTTTCAAAGCCTCCACTCTGCTGTAGGTGGCACTCTAGGTACTGCCTAGCTTGGCTGCCCTCTTGAAGATACTCAATAAATTATTCTTCTTCTTAAAGAAATGAAATCTATACTCTCATAACCCACAACACTAGCAGATAGCTGTGCTGGATTATCAACTTGACACAAGCTAGAGTCATCAGAGAGGAAGGAGGCTCAGTTGAGGAAATGCCTCCATGAGATCCAGCTGTACGGCATTTCTCAATTAGTGATCAATGCCAGAGGCCCCAGCCCATTGTAGGTGGTGCCATCCCTGGGCTGGTGGTTCTGGGTTCTATAAGAAAGCAGGCTGAGCCAGTCATGTGGAGCAAGCCAGTAAGCAGCGCCCCTCCATGGCCTCTGCATGAGCTCCTGCCTCCAAGTTCTTGCTCTGCTTGAGTTCCTGCCCTGACTTTCTTCAGTGACCAAGAGTGATAGAAAAATGTAAGTCAAATAAACCATTTCTTCCCTGGCTTGTTTCATGGCAGCAACAGAAACCCTAAGTAAGACAACAGTCAATAAATAAATGAGTCAATGAGATTACAACTCAGTAAGAATATCAAGACATACCAACACTGCTTGTACCCTTAGAGACCAAGTAGAAAGGCTGAAGGAGGAGAATCTGTGGCCTTTGCCCTAGTCAGAACAAAGAACAAACCCAATAGGTTACTAAGTGGGGAGGGGCAGGCACTCATTTTACTCATCTTAACAAACTGCTCTTGTGATTTTCCCTCGATGGGAAGTCCAGAATCGACAGGGCAGGCCCACAGACTGGATACCCAGGGAGGAGATGATGTCCTGCATCTGGATGCAGACTTCCTTCCTTCCTAGATCTCAGATTTTTAAGGCTCTCAACTGCTTAAATGAGACCTGTCCACCTCTACCAGGAAAATCTTCTTTATTCCTTGTGTGCTGGTTTAAATGGGAATTGTATCTCAAAAATACCTTCATGGAAAATATCTAAACTGTTGTTTGAACCAACAAACGAATCGTCTACCCACATTGACAGGTAAAGGTGACTATCACAGATGGCAAATCCAGGCCAGGTAAGAACTGGCCTACTCTATTGAAATCACTCCCTCTCTACACTCAATAATAATAATTACCCCACCCATCTGAGACAAGTTACACAGTGACCTGCTTTCTTGTTTACCTTTGATTTCTACATGTCCCGTCTCCCTCATTACAGTGACAACTCTGCCAGGCAGGGAGCATGTTTTGTTTTTGTTTTTGTTAACTCTTTTTGTCCCCTTCCCCTTCCTCAGTAATAAGCACTGGGCAGTCACCACACATGGAGTTAAAGATCAGGCCTGAGAACTAATGAGATAAAGCAGGGAAATTCCCGGGGTCAGTGACTCGATGGTGTTAGTGAACAAGCCTTGGTCGACGACAGAGGTTCTTTATTTTAAGCATAAAACTAAATATGACCTTCTCCCACCCACACCTGGGTGTAAACTTCCCTTTCTGATTAGGACTTTGAACACCGTCAAAGGCGTGTCTGCGTCTAGAGGGTCTGAGAGAAGAGCCACCTTGAATGGAGCAGCAAACTGCAGAACACAGCAATCAGAAACCTGAAGTGATGAAGAGGATACAGACCGCTAGCTACAGAGCTCTCGGTTCATCACTGGCTCCCTGGGAATGAGAATGTTTTTAAGCCGACGTGATGAGCATAAAGCATCTGAATTCAAGGAATGGCAAACCCAAAACAGAACCCTTCCTGCCCTGCCTCCACATCTAAAATTCCCCATCGTCACACTGAGCACCGTTCTTCCCAGTTTTTGTTGTTGTTGTTGTTGTTTTGGTCTTTTGTTTATTTAATTTTTCTCTCTTTATATCTTCATACTATGTGGCAGTTATGTTTGCTTGTCTGGGTCTTTTTCTAAACATTAGATGAAGCTTGTTCATCTTTAAATCTCCTAACAGTGCCTCTCAACCTTCCCAACGCTGTGATCCTTTAATGCAGTTCCTCATGTTGTAGCAACCCCAAACTATAAAATTATTTTTATTGTTACTTCATAACTGTAATTTTGCTACTGTGATGAATCATAATGTAAATATCTGATGTGCAGGATATCTGATACGTGACACTTGTGAAAGGGTCATTCAACTCCGAAGGGGCTGCTGCGACCCCTCAGGTTGAGAACCGCTGTCCTAATCTCAGGCAGTGGCTTGCACATTCTTGTTTGGTTTTTTTGTTTTTTGTTCTTTGTTTTGTTTTTTTAGTTTTTCGAGACAGGGTTTCTCTGTAGCTTTGGAGCCTGTCCTGGCGCTAGCTCTTGTAGACCAGGCTGGCCTCGAACTCACAGAGATCCGCCTGCCTCTGCCTCCTGAGTGCTGGGATTAAAGGCGTGAGCCACCACCGCCCAGCTGGCTTGCACATTCTTGACACTTAACCTTTGTGAGAGAAAATCTTGGGAGAGAAGAACAGGACATGTGAGCCTTGAGAGGCAAGGGAGGGAAGCGGTGCAGGGCTGCAAAGAGCTGTAGGGCTGACTCCTGTGAGGATGAAGCGGGAGATGAGCGCTGGCAGAGCCTCTGTTTCAACACCAGAAGAAAACAAGTGTGTGCTTTAGAATTCTGTGCCCCTTCAAGGACAATATCTGGTTCTGGCCTTAAGGCTGTTTTTGTTTGTCTGTTTGTTTAAGCATGCTTGTGCAATAAATTGAGGGCTGGGAGTGCAGGTGAGTAAGAGATGCCTACTGTGTGCAAGGCCCTGGAATCAACCCTCCAGCACTGTACAAAATAAGTTAATTTTTGCCAAAAGGTAAATCTAGATCAAATATTGATTACTTAATGAAAAGGAAAGAAAGAAAAGAGGGAGGAAGGGAGGAGGAGCCACGGCAATGCTATTACGGTTTGGATCTGAAATGCCCCCCAAAGGCCACATGTTAAAAGTTTGGTTGTCGATGAATAGGCTTTTGGCTAGATCACGAGGGCTCTAATTTCATCAATGGATCAATCGACTGATGGGTTTTTAATGTAATGGACCACTGGGAACATCTTAGGGTTTCTAATGCTGTGAAGAGACACCATGAACCATGACAACTCTTATAAAGAAAAACATTTCATTGAGGGCAGTTTACAGTCTCAGAGGTTCAGTCCATAACATCATGGTGGACATGGCGGTGTGCAGGCAGACACATGCTGGAGAATGCTGAGAGTCCTACAGCTTACAGGCAATGGGAAGTGGTCTGAGACACTGCGTGAGAACTTGAGCATATATGAGACCTCAAAGTCCGCCCCCACCGTGCCACACTGCCTCCAACAAGACCACACCCACTTCACAGGAACACACCTCCCAATAGTGCCACTACCTTTGGAGACCAATTTCTTTCAAAGTATCACAGTGACACTGAAGAAACTTAAGAGGCATGACCCTATTGAAGGAGTCGCTTGTAGTTGTAATTTTTTTTTTTTTTACTCTTTACTCTTAGCTCTTTCAGGGCCTAACAGGTTTCAGATACAACCTCAGAGGTTCAGAATTTTCAAATTTCCTCTAATTGTCTTCTCAAATGGTCATGACTTCACACCTACAATCATAGCCTTTTGCTCTGACACCAAGATATAAACCTGTTCAGATGTCTTACAGACACCTATAAGTTCCTGGGAGAACTTCTGCTGCTGTATCAAGTCTTGTCTGGTGAAAACTATCAGTGCCCAAAGCCTATTTGACCCTACCCATGTTCAAGCATATTTTGCAGGTCACTCCTGCTGCCTGGGTCGAGGCCAGCCTGCAGAGGGTTCTCCAGAAAATGCAAGCACCTGCATCAGATCCTGGGACTCCACCATTGGTACCACCTCTCCAGGCTCAAATGGCACCTATCCATCAACTGAAATCTGGATTTAAAAGGCATATCTGCTCTCATGTCTCAATCATTCACCCTTGCCTCTCCTGTGCAACCAGGGTGCTTCTCCAGTCCTTTCTGGCTAGCCCCGTTCATAGACCCAATGAAAACAATCTGTTTTTCTCCTATCAACCTGCCTTCTCAGTTTCTCAAGGAACAGATGTCTGAGGTCTCCAGGATGTCAGTTAGTGGGATGCCTTTCCACCCATACCTCCTGCTAAATGTGAGCCCACCAACTCCCAACTCTCCCCCTACCCATATCATCCCATGTCCACAGGAAGTAGCAAGACTTGAACCCGTGTCCATATATCCTAAAAGTCTGGGATGTTCTGGTGGAAGACTTACCCAGCCCCTGGCATCCATATATCCAAAGAATCTGGAATATTTGGGTGGGGATCCACCTCAACCCCCTCCACAGGAGTTGTCTCAGCCCAGACTTTGGCCACCACAGAGAGCACAGGGTATTAAAAGCCCCCACCTTGTGCTTTCCTCTCGTGGTCTCCTCAACTTCCCCTGGCACCACCCAGGAATGCTGTGCTCAGAATAAACCTGGATTTATTGATTCAGTTTGATTGGCTTATTACATCAGCAGTGGCAGATTGCCATTTACCAGGAATTAAACTTAACAGGGCCCACCACCCAGATCCCAAATAACCACACACAGAAACTTAGTCTTTCTCATGAATGCCTGACCTTAGCTTGGCTTGTTTCTGGCCAGCTTTTCTTAGTCTGTCTACCTTTTGCCTCTGGGCTTTTATCGTTTTCTGTTTCTGTATGTCTTTTCTTTACTTCTTACTCTGTGTCTGGCTTTGTGGCTGGCCCCTGATGTCCTCCTCCTTCTCTTGCTCCTCAATCTTCCTTCCCAGATTTCTCCTCCAATTTATTCTCTGTGCCTGCCAGCCCCACCTAGCCTTTCTCCTACCTCAACATTCAGCTCATTATTAGACCAATCAGGTGTTTTAAACAAAGTAACACAGCTTCACAGAGTTAAACAAATGTAGCATAAAAGAATGCAACACATCTTTGCATCATTAACCAAATGTTCCACAGCATATACAAATGTAACACATCTTAAAATAATATTTCACAACAATAGTTCATTGTGGATGTGGCCTTAAAGACTGACTCTTATCGCCAATCTCTCCCTTCTCCTCTCACTCCCTCCCTCTCTCCTTCCTGGCCACCATGAAGTGAGTAGCCTTCCTCTGCCATAACCTTTCCCATGATATTTCTGACTCCCCATAAGTGTGAATGCAATGTAGCCAGCTGACAGCAAATAGACCTTTGAAACCATGAGGAAAGATAAATATGTCCTCTTTTAAGTTGATTTGTTCAAGTATTTTGCCATATCATGGAAAGCTAGCATGAATGTTACCTCAAACTTACTAATTAGCATTGGCTTTAAAAGAATACAAGATATAAAAAGTTTTTCTTGTGTGCAAAATATTACATCCATAATACAATGCATATGAAAATATGAAGTTTAAAGACCTAGCTGTAATACTGAGAATTGTCAAGCTACCATATTTCAAAGAAAAAGGCAATAATATTTGAACTATTCTAGAGCATTTTAAAAGTGGAGTAAGGAGAATTCTCAATTACTTTTTGAAGTTAATGTTCCAGTGATGACAAAGGCTTCTTAATTGATAACAATGGCTCCTGGTAGGTCAACAACACTTTCATGGAAGGACACACATCTAAGACTATCTGAGCAGCAAAAACTGTACCTGATGGAGTTGTTGTTGTTCTTCTTGTTGTTTTTAATGGAAGGTTACATGAAGTGGGGTGAGCAAGAAAAGAAAGAGAGATGGATCTGGAAGGATTTGGGGAGCTGAGGGAGGAAAATGAATATGATCAAGATATATTGAATGTAATTATCAAAGAATAATGAAAGCAATG
The DNA here is from genome assembly GCF_000317375.1 of Microtus ochrogaster. Classification (NCBI taxonomy): domain Eukaryota; kingdom Metazoa; phylum Chordata; class Mammalia; order Rodentia; family Cricetidae; genus Microtus; species Microtus ochrogaster. The sequence continues at coordinate 57,979,332 of NC_022020.1, forward strand.
AATTTAGTTTTGTAACTTATGAAAAACAAAGGCCTAACTCCATTTTCCTGTTAGGAAATTTAATAAATACCTCACCATGACTAGAAATGAAAAGAGAAGATGATTTTCATATATAATTACTTACATGGGTGATAAAAAGATAGTCAGGGCTTGATTTTTTTTTCAATGTAATTCTACTCTTAATAAAAAAATCTTTTAGATATATGGTTTCTTCAATTCAAATTAATCAAATACTTGTTGGACATTTATTATCTGCCAGAGGGAATTCTGGGCACTTGGAAGAAGGCAGCAAATAAAACAGAAATCTCTGAACTCCTGTGTGCACTTTAGCAGTGGGGACAGATGATAAATAGCAAGCATCACAATTAAGTGAATTATTAATTATGTAAAAACATAGGGAGCTGTGTGAAAGACGGAGAAGGGAAGGAAAGTGGGGAAGCTCCGTGGGGCCATCGAGTTTATTCTTATTCAGGGATTTGTCATTTGGGTTTTTCTTCTGAGGCAGTGTTTCGCTATCCAGCATAGCCTGGCCTGGATTTAGTTATGTAGCCCAAGCTGGCCTTGAATTAATGGCAATCCCCCTGCCTCACCCTCCACTTGCTGTAAGGATAGGTATGTGATGATAGGCCACACTGTCCAGCTTCATGAGTGACACTAAGATAGGCCCAATAAGAAAGTAGGAAGCTGACCCTGGGCCAGTAGAGGGAGGAGATGAGGAAATGAGGCGTGGGGAAATGGGTTGGGTTGAATAAGCAGCAAATAGACCAGCACAACTGGAATTTATTTTAGTACAAAGCATGACATTTTAGGTCTTGGCAACAGAACCCTCACAAAGCCACATCAAAGAGCAGAAATGACAAGCTCTTGTCCCAACTTTCAAGACAGAAGGAGTGCCTGAAGCACCATACTGGACTTCATCACACTGTTAGCATTTCACAAATTAGTCCACACTTAATACAACCCCTAACTTCTAACCAAGACCAAAATGTGCTTTTAATGTGTTTGCTGACTCTCAGCTTCCCAGAGGAGAAAAAAAATAAGCACAAATAAACACAAAAATACCAAGAGAGAAGCATGCACAAAGGAAAAACACCTCGTGGGCTTATAAAAGCACTAGATGTTGGGTCCCTACCTCACACTTTAAGCTACAATTAATTCTAAGTTGGCAAAAAGGGAAGAGACTTAAGTGGTTGGAGACAATTATGGATAGGAGACTAATTTTTCACTGCAAACCCTTTGTGTACTTTAACTTTTGAAATCTTAGTATTGAAGCTTTAATCAAGCAACAGAGTACAGGAAAGACACAACCTGAGAATCTAGCTTTCTTCCAGCAACTTTGCCCTGCTGTGGTTGGTCTGTAACCTCAGGCAACCCATTTCGTATTGGTTTAGATGGATTTTAGGATCTCCGGATGCTAAAAGTTTTTAGCACTATATGCTTAAGCTTACCCTCTGGTCTACAAATGCTCTCTACAAATCGACTCTCACTAGTTTTGACGGTAATTCTAAGATACGTAACTGTTATGGTGGGATTAAAACAACAAAGTGCATCTGGGTTGTTGGTCAAGGAGTCAGATGGAACTCCACATCATGCAAGAAGATAGAAGGATTGGCTCACAGGATGGGACCCTAGGATGCAGAGGCCTGTGGCCCATGTGAGGGTTAGCCAAAGGGACTCCAAGGTATAAACTGGAAGCCTCTGATTCAAAGGCACATTTTCTATTTGGGGATCTACTCAGATATTTGAGCTCTTTTATGCCCCACCTACCAATATCTCCAGACAAAAAGGGAAAGGAAACAAAGACACATCAATCTGACTGCTTGTTGATGAACAAACTAAGTAATAACAGTTATTAAGTAACATATAAATGGCTAAGGTATCTCAGCCATCAGCTAGAGAAAACCAGTCACTGAGAAATAGAGGAGTCTTAAGGTAGGCCAGCCAAATCCTGACAAATCCAAGGCAAAATAAAGGTGTTTTGGCACTTGGTTGTGATGTGGGATGTCCTTCTGTATACACGTTGCTTTTATTGGTTAATGAATAAAGCTCTTAGCAGAAAAAAAGCCAGGTGGGAAATCTGAGCAGATATACAGAGAAAAAGAAGACAGAGTCAGGTCAGACACCAGCCATATGCTGAGGAAACAAGACATGTAGAAAATGAAGTAACACCACAGCCACATACAATGAATAGACTCATAGAAATGGGTTCATTTAAGATGTAAGAGCTAGCTAGGGATACACCTGAGCCATTGGCCAAACAGTGTTGTAATTAGTATAGTTTCTGTGTGATTGTTTGGGTCTGGGCAGCAGAGAAACACAAGTGCAGTCTTGGTTTACTTGGTTAAAAGCTGTTTCCACCTGTCATCTTTTGGCATTAAGTGGTTTTTGCAAACTCTGCTGCCATTTATGAATTTATCAATAATTGAGTGTGGTGCTGGTGACAGTGGGGGTTTCTGATAATGCTTTAGCTGTGATATCACCTACCTGGGCCTCGATCTCCTTCAGATCTGCGGCTGTGGGCATAGAGGTGTTAGGTGGAATACTGATAGCAGGAACCAAATGCAGATGGAAACTCTACGTGGAGCTGCTCTTGAGAAGCTGTTTCTGACCCAGCCTTCCCCGCGTCGTCACCTCCCCCAAGAACACCCTACCGTCTAACAGTTCCCTCTTAACAATTCTGTCCCACTTTTACACTTCCCTCTCCAGCCAAAACAATTCTTAGAGTTCACAGGCTTCTTTCTAACACGTACCTAACCAATTTCTACACAGGAAATAAGTGCCAGAACATTTCCATGGGGGTTTGTGGTTCCCTTTAGCTTAAGTAGGTCACTGCACTAAAGATAGCAGAAAGACAGGATGAATGAAAATAAGCCCTGGATTTGGCTGGGTTTTGATCTGTGAAAAACACAGAAGGGCAGAGTGGCCAGACTGGGAGTGCCAGGGAAGTCCCCATGATCCTTCCGATGACTCAGCCCTCACAGAGTTACTAGTCAGACAGGCAGGGTGAACACTAGAAAGACTTCAGCTCTAAAGATGTGAAGTCACTGCTGGACTATGTCTGTGTGTGTCTGAGTGTACACTTCCTGTAGAAAGAGAGACTCAATAAACAACAGGAGACACTACCGGGAAGGATGGGGTGCTTGGGGCTGAAGAGGTGGAGAAGGGGGATCTGAAATGCAGCTGTCTTAATAACACGCCTGACTTCCAACAAAAATAATTATTAATTAATAATTGAGCAGGGTAGGTAGCACAGCAGTTAATATCAGCGCTAGGGAGAGTGAAGCGCCAATCATGAGTTAGTCAGCCTGGACTGTGTAAAATGATCCTGTCAGAGGTGAGGGAAAAGGGTCTGTTTCTCACTGCAAACCAAAGTACAAATGGCAAAGGCAACCTTGCTGGGGAAAGGAGGGCTGAGTCACCAAGAGGAAAGATGGCATCACAGGGAATAAACATTGTTAGCAGGTAGCAGCATAGAGACATGCAGCCTAGAGTACATGGAGACATTGTTGGTCTTCATCTCTCAAAATCACCCAAAAGTTTTCTGCTTACCAACTAAGGAAAGCTACCCTTCTGTGGCCAGGACATCTCTAGCCTAATCACAGGATATGGTCTGTGCTATGGTTTAGGTATGATTACCAGATCTACTAAGCTTAAATATTTTAACTTCCAAGAGATGAAAATACATTGGAACCTTGTTGGCCTCACTACTTTAGTGGTATTGTTCCTGAGATTTTTTACTCCAAAGACAGATTGGTCTGGGCATGTAGCTCCGTGATAGAACCTTGCCTAGCAAGAACAAGGCCCTGGGTTGATCCCTGCCCCTGAAAAAAAGATAAAGATAAGAAATACAGCAACAAGACATATGGCTCTCTAGGTGAAGCTGCTCCTGCTGTGTTGGAATGGATTTTATCCACTCACCTCTGTGCTAAGCATTTGTGGGCATCTAGTGAGCAGCAGGTGCTGTAAGGAAAGACGCAGGGTGAGAGAACTGCCCAATTCCAACTCATACCCAACTCTGAAGACATACTGATCCATAGCGGTGATAATGTGGGCCACACATGGAATTCTAGGCTTTCTCATGGTCACATTTTAAAAAATAAAAATAGGTGAAAGTGAAACTAACCCTAGAAGTGTATTTTATCTGGTTTGGTAGATCCCAACATTATCGTCTTAACCTGTAATCAACAGTTTTACTTTTTAGGATGGTTTCATTCGTTCTTTAGCAATTTCTCATTGATATGACAAGATGCATAACAAGAAGCAATCCATGGGGGGAAGGGTGTGTTTTGTTCATGATTTGAGGATGCAGTCCATCACACTGGGAAAGGCACGGTGGCCAGAGCAGCTCTCATGTGAGGCCGCAGATCATGTTGCTTGCACAGTCCAGAAGCAGAGAAAGATGAATGCTGGCACTCAGCTCACTTTCTATTACCTCTATTCAGCCCCGGACCTCAGCCCACAGGATGGCACCATCCACATTCACGGTGAGGCTCCCCTCAGTTAAATCTCGTTGGAAAACTCAGAGGCATGCCAGCAGGTGCATCTCCAAGGTGATGCCAAACTCATCCAGTTGACAGTGAAAATTACTGTAATGATGGCAACACACTTAAATCAGGTTATTCTGGAGGACAAAGGATATGATTTTAAACATGCTGAATTTGAAGTAGCTCTAAGATAATTAAGTAAAAATGTTAAAATAGCAATTTTGTGAAATATGCATTTTTAAAATGCAGCTTTGAGGAGAGTCTTGTTCCATAGATTCAGAGGGGAGCTGACACCAGGCAACATTTAACAGGATCAGAATCCTTACAAGGAGGCCTTCACAGGCCATTGCATGATGCTATAAAGGCAAACCCAAAGTTTCAGTGGAAAACTCCAGGATTTTGGAGTTACCAGAACCATAGGATATCTACCGAGGGAAATTGTGGGTACGGAGTGGAGCTATTTCAGGAGAGATGTGTGCTACAGGCAGCAGAATCAAGGAATGGAAATCAACCTTTTAAGCAAATGAAACCAAAACAAACAAACAAACAAACTGGTACGGCTGGTCTTAAAGTAATCTTTGCAGGTGGAGTATTCCTGTGCCAGCAGCTGCTCCCAAATAATCTTTCAGAAACTTAATATTTACAATTGTTTATGTATTTACAATTATGTAAACTCTCAACCGATAGCTCAGGCTTATTACTAGCTAACTCTTACATTTATGTTGCCCTATACTTCTTATCTATGCTTTGCTACGTGGCTCTCTCAGTACCTTTTCTCAATATGGCAGGCCCATCTTGCGTTTCTCTGCAACTACTGGCAATTCCTCAGACTCTGCCCCTCTTCCTCCCAGCATTCTCAGTTTGGTCCTCCCACCTAACCTTATTCTGTTCAGCTATTGGCCAGTCAACTTCTTCATTAAACCAATCACAGTGACATATATTCACATAGTATAAAGGAATATTCCACAAAACTTCAATCAAAATTATTCAGAAGAGATAATAAAGGCCACTACATATTAATAAAATGAATAATTCACCAAGGATATTTAAAACTGTAAATATATAATTACAAAATTTGGGGGCTCCTGGTTTTATAAAACAAACACTAAAAGTCTATAAAACACTGAAAAGTCATATAGGTACCCCAAATAATAACAGCAATAGTGAGAAACTTTACCACCCCACTTCCATCTCTAGATAGGTTTTCCAAACGAAAAATCGACAACAAAACTTGAGAGTTTATCAAATAAATCAGTTGGATTTAACATTTACCTACAGAGTACTCCATCTAACATGGAGAACTTAGTACTACTGTTTTGCTAAATAGACCTCTGGACGGACTGCCTTCTAAACACTCATATGGATATCCATATATTAGTGCTGCTTTCAATCTTCATCAGACATGTCTAGATCTCATTTCCTAAGGCTTCACTCTCCTGCTGTGGAGACTCATCAGGTTGGTCTGACCTCAGCAATAATTGAGAACAGTTGCCCTCAAACCCCCAAGTGGTGGCTGAATGAGGAGCTGTTTGAGGAAGTGCTGCAGCCTTGGAGGAAGTTCATGAGTAGTGGTGAGCTGTGAGCCTAGCACCGTTCCCAGTGTCTGCCTGTCTCTCTCTCTCTCTCTCTCTCTCTCTCTCTCTCTCTCTCTCTCTCTCTCTCTCTCAGTATGTGTGTGTGTGTTTCATAGTCATGCTTGTGATGTGAAATACCCTATCTGCTATCTCCTGCCACACTGTCCCCACCATTATAAATTCTCACTCCCTGGAACCATAACCCCCCCTCAAAAAAAACAAAGTATTTCTTCCGTAAGTTGCCTTAGTCATAGTGTTTTATTATAGCAACAGAAAAGTGACTAATACACCCCATAAGAATAAAAAAAAAAGTTTCTCTCTCTCTCTCTCT
>NC_022020.1:57985820-57989113 GCF_000317375.1 Microtus ochrogaster
TCTCTCTCTCTCTCTCTCTCTCTCTCTCTCTCTCTCTCTCTCTTCCCTACTGAACTCTAATCCTACAACCACCTGTTGTTTGTTAGCACCTTAAGCACCAAGAACTGGCACAAGTCATTTGGAACATATTGAAAGCAAGAACATTACAATATTTAGAAGCTGAGCTAAAAGACCTCTTAGCAATTTGCACCCTTGCCTGTACTATGGCCTTCCATGGAGTTCCTGTGTGTGTGTGTGTGTGTGTGTGTGTGTGTGTGTGTGTGTGTGTGTGTGTGTGTGTGTCTGTGCATATACACAAGTGTGTGCTAGACAACTGTCTGGAATACAATTTTTCTATTTGCCTAAAAAAGGTGGGTAGATTGCCTAGAACTGATAAGATTTGATCCAAATTCCACCTGGAGTTCTAAGAGTGCTATAGAACCTACCTAACAGTATAACATGGTTTCTATGGAGAAGTGAGTTCTGAATTCCAGTAAAGCACATCCCTTTGCCATTGCCACCACAGGAACAGACAAGCTCTCGCCTTCCTTCTACTGCCTGCCAAGCCAATGGTAGGGAACCACCCAAATCACGAGTGCTTTGCTATCTGAGAAGAAGTGTGAGAGCGGAAGGGCGTGAGAGGAGAGCAACACTAGTTTGTGGAGAGAAGGGGGACGGGCACAAGAGCCGAACTACCTCTGAGTCTTAGGCTCCTCCAGAGATAGACTGCTCTTCCTGCCAAAGCCAGGCCTTGGTGTTGCGAAGTCTACCTCAGCCTTGCTGTTGCGAAGTCTACCTCAGCCTTGCTGTTGTATAAAATAATAGAATTGGGGGATCTGATAAAAGAGGAGCACAGACTAAAGAAAAATCTGTTAAACCTAGGGATGGCTTTCTATGTACGGTCAAATGTGAGTTAAAATATTGGAAATCTAAAGTCACATTGGTTTTATGGCCCATACTGTTAAATGTTGATGAGGTCAAATCCAATCTTTGCACTGTATCATGTGTGTCTGAAGTAGGTAGCTCACAGTCCGTCCTATTAAATATGGCTTGTCTTTTGAATTAGAAAGAATCCTTGGCCCCTGTCAATAACTAAGCTTTCTCTCTCTCTCTCTCTCTCTCTCTCTCTCTCTCTCTCTCTCTCTCTCTCTCTCTCTCTCTCTGCACTTTAATTGATACTTAGCTTGTGTAGAGGCAGGATGTATTTATATTTATTTTACAAAATTAAATGTACAAAAGGAGTCTCTGTTTGATCTCCCTAGATCTTCTCATAAATGTCAAGCAAAGAGTATTTTCCAAGATGGCAGATGGCAGAATGTGATAAGTTCCCTGCTTGTTTATTACATTTATTCCATACGTGTGTGTGTGTATACACATATATGTGAAGGCATGCATATGCCACAGTGTATATGTGGAGGTCGGTGGTCAAATTGTGGAAACCTGTTCTCTTCTATCACGTGGGTCTAGAGATCAACCCGAGGTCATCAGGCCTGGCAGCAGGCGGCCCCTCCCATATGTTTTTGTTTTTGATTTAGTAAGTTTGTTTGGATATTCAAGAAGAATTTTTAAATGATAATAATAATATAAAAATGTCTCTTTTTATTGTAAGTGCAAGTTGATTTAAATTTGGATGGTTCTCTTTTTATCAAAACCTATATTATTCTACTTAAGATATTATAATGCCAAATTACTTTTACATACCTTAACATAAAGTTAAGAAATAAAACACGAGCTAGAAAATTTAACAGATTTAGAAAAGGAATGGGGACCAACTTAAGTTTCAGAAACCTAGTAGCTTTGGTATTGAATTATCAGATTGAACAATTCATGGAAACTAATTAGGTGCAATCAATTCAATGATAGTTTATGATCATGTCCTAAACAATATGGTATAGAACATAAGAATATGCACACAAAACAGCCAGCAAGTCCCATCATTCATGGACACACAAACACACACAAAAGGAAGAATGAACCCAAGGTGAGCTTCTGAAAGTGTCAACAATTTAAATAGATGAGAAAATTAGCAGAGTCCAAGTAGCGCCCCTTGTTCTTTGATAAGAGACTATGAAGAAATTGGCTTCACCCAAGTTAAAGGGGTATTTTGGAACAACTGGGGAGAGTTGAAAAGTAAGGAGAACCCATTTTAAGAAGAAGGCCCTATTGATGAAATAGACCTTGATAGGCAGAATGTATATCAATTATGAGGTCACATAAAGGAGGGTTACAGACAGCACAGTATGGAGACATGAAGAGGGATAAAGACAAAAGGTGCTCTAACAGAAATACAGATACAAAGAGCTGCTCATTAGACATAAGTAGGAGACAATTCTCTTTCCTCTGGAACTTTTGATCTGGGTTCTTTTATTCCTGGGGTCATTTTATTTTTATTTTTTGATTATAATGTAATTACATTTCTCCCTTCTATTTCCTCCCTCCAAACCCTCCCATATAAAGATCTCCAGTCTCCTTTAAAGTCATGGCCTCTTTTTCTACTAATAGTTATTGCATGTATATATGCATACTATATACATATATATTCCTAAATATAACCTGTTAAATCCATATAATGTTACATGTATGTATGTTTTCAGGGCTGACTATTGGGCCCTGACCAACCAATTGGTGTGCTCTTGCCTGGCGAAGGATACCTCTCCCAACTTTCCTCTATTGCCTATGGTTCTTTGTGTAGGGTTAAGGCCCTGTGGGCTTTTCCCTGTCCATTTTGACATGTTCATTGGTGTCATCCTTGTTCAACTTATGTTTGGTTAGTTATATTGATGAGAGTTTATGAACTGTAGTTTCTGACATTACTAGGAGACATAATCTCACATTAAACTTCCTGATCTTCTGGCTCTTACAATTTTTCTATCCCTTCTTCTGCAACATTCCCTGAACCTTAGGTACAGGAGCATTTTGTAGGTGTATCCATTGGGACTGGACTTTACAACTCTGTATTTGATTGATTGTAGTTTTCTGTAGTGGTCACCATCTGTTGCAATGAAAAGTTTACTCAGTAAGGGGTGAAGACTACTCTTGTTTGTGGGTATAAGGAGTAATGTTTAGATAGTTGTTAGGGATTATGCTGGCTTAGTAAATTAGAGGTTGAAGACTCTCCTTTGTAAACCATGACTTCTCTAACACTGAATAGTTAGGTTTTCAGTAGCAGGCATGGTTTCCCTCTTGGTACTGAGTCTTAAAATCATGGTTCTGTTTCTTTTTTTTTTTTTTTTTTTTTTTTGGCTTTTCAAGACAGGTTTTCTTTGTTTAAGTCTGGCTGTCCTGGAACTCATTCTGTAAACCAGGCTGACCTT
>NC_022020.1:57989677-57994172 GCF_000317375.1 Microtus ochrogaster
GTCCCACATCCATGAGTCTCCCATCAAACATGCACTACCCGTCATTGCCCCAAATCCTCAGCCCTTAACTGTAGGCAGACCCTATAGCCGCCTTCTCTTAGAGGTACGGGAGCTGCTTGCTGTGCAAACATTAGCAAATCCAGACTTAAGTTCAAGGCAAAACTGTCCTTTCTGAGTCTAGATCTGTATGAAGCTCAGGGACCTAAAGTGGAGAGGTCATGCATTCTCCTCATCCCACCTCTCTCTCCCATGGGAAAACGCACACAATGTCACCCAGGAGTAACAGTGATGGCTCTTCCTACTGCCGCCCCTAACTCCCACCTCCATTATAAACATCACCAGTCAACTTCCCATCTTCAGACACCTCCGGTGCCATCAGGACCAGGGTTCATGCCATACAGCGCTCTACTTCTACAAATTAGCTACTAATGAACCTTTTTTTTTGGGGGGGGGGGGAATCTCTTCTGCAGCCTTCTGCTAGTAGTCTTAATGGTGGTCACTGAACTTTTTCTTTCATTTGTAGTGAATACTATGGAGCTATATCTAACCCCTTTGTTGGGAATATGAATACCAGTTATGCATAGCTTTGGCCAAAAGTTTAAGACAACAGAAATTTTATTTTATGTTCTAATATCTGTATGCATACATACACAGCTCACACAATAGTAACTGAGACCTTAGCATATCATTTTAACCCACAACACTCCTGCATTACATCTCTTCAGTAAATTTTACCAATGCTGCAAAGTACAATCCAAAATCATGCATTTTAATTAATTTATTTTACAGTCCAACCACATCTCCCCCTCCATTCTCTCCTCCCACTCCCTCCCTTCACCTCTCTGCTCCCCCTCAACCCACCCCTCTCCCGTATTTGCTCAGAAAGAGTTAGGCCTCCCATGGGCATCAACAAAGCATGGCACATCAAGATCATGCATTTTATTGATGGATCGTTTCCCATCAGATGACTCTGTATTCTCAATCAGTTAACTAAATACTTATAATTTTACTAGTGCAAATATCACTGCAATGAACATGTTTGTATGTGAACCTTAGTGCATATATACCCAGAGTTTTATACACAGAAAGATTCACATTGTGACATTTGATTATATTCTTAGAATAAGTCCTAAATGTGGAATATTTCCATCAAAGACTGCAGACATTTTGAAGGCTTTGATACATACAACAGAGAAATACCGCAAGAAAAGTGGAATACCCCACACATTACCATTCACAAATATTACTATCCTATTTTCCAAAACTCTGTGATATGATTGGTGGAAAACCTTTGTTGTTTGGGTTTATATTCAACTGATATTCAAGCAGGCTTTTTTATTGACTGTATTTTCTGCAAGTGTCCCATTGGTAACCTGTGTTCCTCCTTTCTCACAATGTTATTTTCTTACTATTTTTTCCATTCAAGAAGGATAATTACCCTTTTGTCAAATTGTATTGTTTCCTAATTTCTTTGGCTTGATTTTCTATCATATTTTGAACTGCAGAAACTTTTTATCTTATGCTGTCTAATCTACTGATATTTCCATTACACAGCCAAAGTAGGAAAAGTACCTACTGCAGAGAGCGTGGTTAGCTTAGAGAAATTTTAGAAGACCTCGGCCGCCTCTGTGTGCCTTAATGAGTCCTGTTGTCGCAGGCTCCGAGTCTCTCTGCTTCTCCTCTAACCCCTTCTGGCTTCATAGCCTCATACTCCGCCGGATGTTTTCTCCTGCCTGACAACCTGTTGGCTCCCTGTCTAGAGACTGTAGAGATTTGTCCTCATATCTAGAGATTATAGAGATTTGTCCTCAAGATAAATGCTGTAAGGAAACAGACCCAACTTTCTGACATGATCACCTTCAGAACGAGGATCAGTGCCAGCAACCCTCAGAGTTGATGGATAAAAGGCATGTCGCCAAACTAAGAAGATAAGAAATAGGCCATTGGGAAAGCAAACTTAAAAAAAAAAAAAGGCATTCTTTACAAGTTTTTCCTTAGTATTTTCTTCTACAAGTTTGATGCTTTTACTTTCTCTTTAACATATTTTCTTAGGTTTCCTTTTCATTTTTATTTTACTTAGAAATTTATTTTATTTATATGTTTTCTCTAGGACCCCTCATTCTTTCTTTCAGTATCAAGTTCATATTAAGTTCATTTTTACCACTGTGCTCCTCTACAGTGTGATCATCTCAAGCCTCATCTCCGTGTAGTCCAGCATTCCCTTCACCCCAGCACATACGTGACCTTTTCTTCAGTTCAATCTACACATCATGCCAAAGTTAACACTCCTCCAACTCCACATCTATCCCTTCAGTGGTATCATTTCCCTTCACACAATGCCGCCGTGCGTCCACCCTGCCAATCTAGCACAGAGGAAATGACTGCCAATATGGCCAACGTTCCCTGGGCTAAGTCACAATGAACTCTTACTCCATGCAGCCTTCATACCTCCACTTGGTAGATACCAGCTCTTTTGCACAGAAGAGAAACTGGAGTTCAAAGAAACTAACGCACACAAATTAGATTGTTCTTATGTAGTCGAGCTGAATCCTGACCTCTCCGTCTGCATCCTTACCCAAGAAACAGGTCAGCCCACAGCAGACAGGTCTCAGAGCAGCTGTCTCTGCTGTTTCCCACATCCTGGCTGTGCTTCTGCTCACTGTCATAGCTCCACTTCCAGTTTAACGAAACGCATCTCCCAGTCCTCCCTCTGCTGCCCCCAATCCTGTGAGCTTCTTTTTTGTCTTTGTAACTTTTCTTGTGGTACTTAAAATCACTGTGGCTTTCACCCTCCACGTACATACACTACTCTTTAGTCACTCAAGATTCATCAAAGTAATGGGAATGACTGTCATAGTATCATAGTGCCTACATTCATGTGACCTTCATTTTACTTAATAGATAACCCAAAACAGAAGAATGGGGATACTGACTGTTATGTCTTGCAATGATATTATAATAACTGATCTACTTATTAGTCATTGTTAGTCTTTGACTGTCCCTAATTTATAAGTTAAATTTAATCATTGATATGTTTAGGAAAAATACATAATACACAGGGTTTTGGCATCTATTGGGATCTTGGAATGCATCCCCATAAATAAAAGGGACTACTGTTATTTAGAGTTCGCCCTGCCCCCTCTTCATTTTTCATTCAAATTTCACTTTTCCTATAAAGTCTTTGCATCTCAGAAAATAGTGTTTCTTCTTAGAAAACCTAAAACATATTTATCTGATGGCACTTACTAAATTTATAGTGTTTTACATTCTTACCTACCTGCCAACTAGATTTTGAATCTCTTGTGGCCTACTCATGACTTGTATTTTTTTATTCTCCATATGCTTATCTCAGAGACTTAGAAGGTATGCAGTGCTCACTGACCCACATTCTTCTCAAGAGTGCTTTACTGAGTCATAAGAACTCAGAGTCAGCCATCCCTGGATTAGTGATTTTTAGGAATAAAGGTAATAATTGTCATAAAATTCTAAGATTAAAGATAACATTGGGAAGGTCATTAGTTAAGTAATAAAGAAACTGCTTGGCCCTCATAGGTTAAAACATAGGTGGGAGGAGTAAACAGAACAGAATGCTGGGAGAAAGAAGTCAAGTCAAGGAGTCACCATGATTCTCCCACTCCAGACAGACGCAGGTTAAGATCTTTCCTGGTAAGCCAGCTCGCGGAGCTACACAGATGATTAGAAATGGGTTAGATCAATACGTAAGAGCTAGCCAATAAGAAACTGGAACTAATGGGCCAAGCGGTGTTTAAAACAATACAGTTTCCGTGTAATTATTTCCGGTAAAGCTAGCAGTGCGGGCGGCCAGGTGCCAGGGACGCAGCCCCGCTACTCCTATTTCAACAGAATGGCGCCCAGACGTGATGCACTAAACCCACTTAAAAAACCTGAGAAGACTTAAAAATAAGGGAGAGAGAGTTTAACACAGATTTTTGCTGTTTGTTGGTGGCATGCTGTAGAGAGATTTCCTGATTCAGCAACAGCAGCAGAAAAAAACGCTGTGTCATTTTAAAGCGCAGTTTCTTGAGGCTGTGCTGCCAGCGTGAACTCTGGCTTTAAAGCATTTCAATGGCTTTTATGGGATTGGATGTTTGTGTTCCCACTTGGGATCAGAAGGAGAGTGCTCTAAGACCATGCTGATGGCTCAGTGTTCCCCGCCAAATCAGGCTTAGGCAAGCCGAAGAGCATGGCAGATTCCTGCCACCATAGGGAGACCTGTTTTCAGACAGGCAGACTGCTCTGCCTGTCAGATTTGGCTGTAACTTGGATGAAAAGAATTTCTGTGCTGCACGCTCAGTCTCAGAATTAAAGTGCTGAGTGCCGCTCCTACCTGGCGGCCCCAGAGCTAGCACAAAATGGAACGTCCTCCATTTTGAAATTTCCCTGACTTAGCAGCAGGAAAAAACTGGCTGTTTTAAAATGCTGGCTTTCTGGGCCATCCTGCCAGGGCAAACTCTGACTTTTTGAGGCAGGAGGG
>NC_022020.1:57996688-57998348 GCF_000317375.1 Microtus ochrogaster
GGGCATAAACTAGCAGGCGGCCGGGGTGCTGGGGACGCAGCCCCGTCGCTCCTATTACAACATTGTAATAGACATGCTAATGAACATGGAGAGGGGGTTTATTACTAAATTTCCCTACATAGGAGGTTTGGGTAATACACTTTTAAATAGTTCATATGATCTAAATAGATGGGAAATCAATTTTACAGGACATTATTATAAGCTTTTTACCCACTACAAGTCACTTTTGGGTAGACTTTACAATATTTTATACAATAAATACAAGTTACAGGAAAACAAATGGTTCTGGAAAATGTGGATGAAGCATTCACACAGCAATTTGTATGGAGGTTAGATTGGAGCATCTTTTTCAACTGACATTGTTTTGAAAATTGCATGAAACATTGGAGATGATGAATGTTTACAATTTGCATCCATAGTGTTGCTAACACAATAGCCTGTTAAATCCCTAGCCAGGAATATGAGCAGACTGCAGGCCATCCACATTATTTATCAAGAGGGGAAAATACATTATTCACCAATTTTAATTGCTCCTATGGCACTAACATCCTGAAAATGAAACATAAGAATGTGGCCTTGGGGAAGTTTTGCTGGCAATGACTTCAATGCAAACCTGACTAGGGGGACTATTGTCTGTTTCACAGCTACCCAAGGACCTGAATAAAATAAGGTAATAGTTTCAGCTCAGGTCCTAGTGGACAGTGGTATGTTTTAAAACTCATTTTATCCACAAAGGATTCAATGACTTCTACGTGTGACCCAAAACAAATAAGCCAGAGACTAGATTGACACAGAAATAATATTATATATTCTCATCCTTAAGAGAAGTTTTAAACCAGGTCAAGGTTCAAATATTTAACAAAACACTGGAAGAAGAAATGTTTTCACATTTCTCCTACCTAGAGAAATGAATCCTTCAATATTGCAAAATCATCTTCAGATTTGCTTCCAAAAAGTAAATTACTATAAAACATTAAGTTTTCATTTATTTTTATTTATGCAAATGCATGTGTTTATGTGTATGTACACCTGTGTGCAGCTGTCCGCAAAGGCCAGAAGATCTAGGGTCCCTTGGTGCTGCAGTTACAGGTCCTGTGAGCTCCTCAACATGGGTTCTGAGAACCAAACTCTGACACTCTGTAAGAGCAGCAAGAATTCTTAACCATTCTTAACTGGAGCCATCTCTCCAGTCCCCAAACACAACTTTTATGGAGAAAAAAGGAAAAAGAAACATTCATTTGAAGAAAAAGCGCAAGTTCATTTTTCAGATAAGAATCACACATTCTCTCAAAGACAAGCCTTGTGGGACACTTTTGGGGAGGGAGATTGCCAAAATTAGCCTGGCCTTCCTGCCCAAAAAGTCAGAAAGGAGAAATGGGGAACTGAGAACAGAGATGGTGAGAAATACCAAATCAGAGAAGATATCTTTGAATTCAAACGACAGACGGAGGGCACCAGTTCTCGTGAAACTCATGAAACCATAGAAATCCTTAGTCCTGAATCAGGGTGCCTGCAGCCCCTCCCACTCACAGCAATGCTGCCCTTCCAGTTGATCAGGCAATCTTCTTGTCACATGGCTGTCTTCAAAAATGTGTCCTACCCATTGAGCCTATAATTCGCGATCCTAGAGAAGCTAAATAAGAAGGTGAACCCAAAGAAA
>NC_022020.1:57998913-58000384 GCF_000317375.1 Microtus ochrogaster
TTAAAAAAAAGAAAGAGAAAAAAAGAAAGAAAAAAAATGTGTCCTACCATCCATAGTCTTGTTGCAGGGGCTTTTAGTACAACAGGATCTTTCTTGTCCAGCCGTGATTGACCCAGAGACCTGAAGTGCAAGACACTCATTGGTCACCAAAAGTCAACCTAAACCCATGACTCCGAGTTCCTTGCCTCAAACCAATGAAGACTAAACATAGACTTTTGTGCAGGAGCTTTACAGAAAAGTGAGGAATTGAGAAAAAAAAGTAAGAATTTAAGGAAAAGTGAGAGAAATTCCTGAAAGTTGGAAGGATTCCCAAAAGAGAAGAAAAGCCCCCAAATTCTTTACATGCAGAAAGTGAACAAAGGCTGTAGTGATCTCTATTTGAGATTGTTTACTTCCCTGGGTTATCAAGAGACATTCCAATGGAAGGCATACAAAACTCCATGGCTGTCCCCTAGACCAAACATGTGTTGCCCATGTGCAATGCATCCAGTCAGGGGTGAGGACTCCCCCACTCCCCCACCTCCACCCCTCCTCCATCTCCGACTGTGCTTTGTTGGCTGTTGGCCTTGACTCTCTCTAAGCTGTTAGTCATTGGCTGGTGTTGCTGTCTCTGGCCTTGCAGGTGTCCCAAGAGCTGTGAAATACACTAAGCTCTCTGCATTTTCACAGCTACTCGGAAGTATCTGGATTGTTCCTAGAGTTCCTGGCTACAGGATGCTCTGTGGTCTCGTCCCTGGGACAGGTGAAGGCTTTTCGTTAGAAGCCATCCTAAGCTGGCTTCAGTAGAAGCAGGAATATATGAAAAAGACAACGGTACTTTATACTTGCTCCTTTGGGGCTTGGGGAAGAGGGGAGACAGCTGTAGTGCTGTCCTGGGCCCCACGTCCTGTCCCTCCTCTGAGCTGCTCAGTTTGATTATCTCATATCCAGCCACAAGCTCCTTATTTATCTGCTCAGTGCTCTACATGCTGCATTGATCCCTCCTTTAACTCCGGCTTCTGTTCTCACAGGAACATATGCAACTTGCAGCTTTGACCTACGGACAACTAGCTACTGAGCCTACTTCTTGTCCTCTGCTCTGATTCTTACTTCCTACAGTCAGTTCTCAACACCTCTGTGACATCAACCGAAGACTCCAAGATGGCGTCTCCTTTCACAAAGACTAAATCTAAAACCGTCCAAATGGCCTACAGTGCCACCCTTATATTCTCCAGCCAGTCACTTGACTGAATTTCCTCACTGTCAAACCTACACGACGCAGGCATCACCTCCTCAGGGTCACCATGCTTAGACGCGCAGCCTGGCAAAGCCGCTGTAGCTGGTGCTCTCCTTCCTCTATCACACTCTTAATTTTTTGGTTGGAAATACCTACATCTGCATGTATATATCACCTCCTAACCCAACAACTATTCACTGGTTAGTGTCTTCCTTATAGAATGTTCCATAAGATAAGGGAGCTCTTCTTTATTCA
>NC_022020.1:58001500-58003018 GCF_000317375.1 Microtus ochrogaster
CCACCAACTACTATTTATTTATATTCAAGACTGATTTCGGTATTTTTCTCCTTCCTTGCTTCTCAAAATCTTCATGCTAATTTTTGTTCTTTTATACTTTTGTATGTATTGTTTGCCATTACTTATTTCTATTTCAACAGACTTCACGACTTATTTAGACAATTTTCTACTTTTCTTGACATTTCTGTGAGTATACATTGCTCCATTTTACAGCATTTTTTATATTATAATAACTAATCATTTAATTTAGTATTAAATAAGTTCCCTTCAAATTTGATAATCAATTGGACTAATTTTCCCTTTTATCTCAAAATTTTAACTTTTGAAATTAAGATTGTCTTTCCCATTAGATTCTCAGTTAAATTTCTACATATATTAGAAAACTCCATCTAAAGTAGTAGTATTCTCATTCCAATTTGTACACCTATTTCTTTCCTTGCATCCTTACTAAAACTCCTCATGCAATGTCAGTGAGAATGGTAAGGATACATACCTTTTTGCCAGGTCCCATTCTTAATAAGAAAGTATTCTTCACTCTTAGCAACAGTATTATTGGCTGTGGATCTTTGTGGCCTGCAGGGGGCAGTATATAACGTGTGTTAGTTAAGTTTCTATTGCTATTATGAAGCATTAAGACCACAAGCAACTTAGAAGGAAAGGGTTTATTTGGCTTACACTTCCATATCACAGTCCAACATCAAAGGAAGTCAAGACAGGTACCTGGAAGCAGGCGTTGCTACAGAGACCACAGAGGGTCTAGTTTGTATCACATAGTTTGCTTTCTCAGAGAACCCCAGACCACCAGCTCAGTCGTGACCCCCACCCACAATGGCCTGGGCCCTCATCTACTAATTAAGAAAATGCCCTACAGACTTTCCTTGGGTACAGCCTGATCTTATGGAGGCATTTTTTTTTTCAGATGACTTTAGCTTGTGTTGACATAAAACTAACCAGGACAGAATGTATGCATGCATGCATGTATCTGTGCATGTGGAGGTCAGAGGACAACCTCAGGTATTGTTCCTCAAACTCCGTCCAACTTTTTGAGACAGTGTCTCTTACTGGTCTGGAACACAGCCAAGTAGGCTAGGCTGGTTGGCCAGTAATTCCAAGGCCGACTGTCTCCTCAGCACTGGGATTACAAATACCCACAACCACCCCTAGCCATTTTTACATGCATTCCAGGAATCAAACCCAGGGCCTCAAGCTTGCAAGGCAGAGGCTTTACCAACTGAACTATCTCCCTAGCCCTGTTGGGTCCTTTTGTAGATAATCTCAATCATCATGAAATTCCCTTCTATGCCAAGTCTGAAAGATTTTATGAATGGATTTCATCATATGGTTTTTCCTGTATCAATTGATATATATGGCTTCCTCTTTAGACTGCTGATTATATTGATTGACCTCATTATATATATATATATATTTTTTTTTTTTTTTTTTTGGTTTTTTCGAGACAGGGTTTCTCTGTGGCTTTGGAGCCTGTCCTGGAACTAGCTCTGTAGACCAGGCTGGTCT
>NC_022020.1:58003143-58003699 GCF_000317375.1 Microtus ochrogaster
CATTATTTTTTTAATTTAGTCTCCTCTCTCCTCTGCTCTCTGTCTCTGTCTGTCTGTCTGCCTATCTGTGTATGTAGTATGTTTACATGCACATGTGTGCATATATGTCAAAGGACAACATCTAGAAGTCCATTTTCTCCCTCTACCATTTGGGTCCCAGGGATTAAACTCAGGTCACCAGATATGGCAACAAATGCCTTTACCAGCTAAACTATCTGGCTTGGCCCCTCCATTGATTGACTTTTTAAGCCACAATTCACTTATAATTCATCCTATTAAGGTGTATAATTCTGTACTTCAGTGTATTTACAAGGTTTGGAACCATCAGTTCTAGAACACAGCCATTGTCCAAAAGAACTTTGTACCTAAGAGCAGTTACTCCCTGTATTCCTCCTCCCCAGCCTTGGGATGTACTCATGTTCTGATTCCATTTACCTACTGTGAAATTTGATAGAAACGGAATACCAATGGGTGGCCTTTTATGACTTATTTCACTTATCAAAGTGTTTCTAACATTTATGTGTGTCATATCTATAAAAGTATTTCTTTTTTTTTT
>NC_022020.1:58003944-58005365 GCF_000317375.1 Microtus ochrogaster
GATGGTTGTGAGCCACCATGTGGTTGCTGGGAATTGAACTCAGGACCTTTGGAAGAGCAGGCAACGCTCTTAACCTCTGAGCCATCTCTCCAGCCCTTGTTTTTGCTTTTTAACTACTATAAATATTGCTGTGATGAACATTCCTGTACATTTTTTCTTTTCTTTTGGTGGACGTGGACGTGTGTGTCTGTGTGTGTGTCTGTGTGTGTCTGTGTGCCTGTGTGTAGAGAATAAACCCAGAACCTTGTAAACGCTAAACACTCTACCACTGGACATCCTCAGCCCTCTATATTTTAATTTTGAAAGAGGATCTTGCTAAGATCCCTGGTTACTCTCAAACTTGTGGTCCTCCTGCCTCAATCTCTTAAGTAGCTAGCATCATAGACATACTCTGCCCCACTTGGTACCATTGATGAACTTTTACCTATTAGGTAAGCTTCAAATATCTGAAATAAACTCTCTTCTTTCATTTGGTAATATTTTGTTGAGATTTCCATTTTTGCATGATTTGTAATTTTGTCTTTGGTTTTGCTATAGGTACCAGGTTCATAAAATAGAAAGTGTTCTTTCTTCTCTTTTCTATGAGAGACTATAAAATTGGTATTAACTTTTCTTTAAATAATTAGTAATGGGCTGGAGAGATGGTTCAGAGGTTAAGAGCACTGGTTGCTTTTCCAGAGGTCCTGAGTTCAATTCCCAGCAACCACATGGTGGCTCATAACCATTTATAATGAGATATGGTGCCCTCTTCTGGTCTGCTTGGATAAATGCAGACAGAACACCGTAAACATAATAGAATATAAATAAATCTTAAAAAAATAAAAATAAATGCCCAGCTTTAGCTTGGCTTGTTTCTGGCCAGCTTTTTAAAATAATAATAATAATAAGTAACCTTCTCCAGCAAAACTTGAAATCAATTTTTGTGGGAGCTTTTCAGTTATGAGTTCCATTTCATCAGATTTTATGTTTCATCTTACTTGAATTTTGGCAGTTTACAGATTGTAAGGGAAAGGTCTACATCTTCCTGGTTGTGGAAATTAAGAACTAAGTTTTCCATGGTATTCTCCTTTCAATTCTTTAATGACTGCAGAATCTATGCAGACTACCTCCATTTCAGTGTTGATATTGGCAATTTGTGTCTCCTCTTCAGCAAATCTTGATAAAGGTTTGTCAATTTTATTAATTTTTTTCTAAGAAATATTGGTATTGATACTCTGTTGTTTTCTTCATTTTGAACTTCATTTATTTCTGCTTTTTATTAGTTCCTTCTATCTGATCTTGTGGGTTGATTTTGCTGTTCGTGTTCCAGGGTGTTTTGTTTTTGTTTTTGTTTTTGAGACCTCTTTTCTCTAACAGATTTGGTGCCACAAACTTGGAAGCTCTATAATTCGCAATCCTAGAGAAGCTAAATAAGAACGTGA
>NC_022020.1:58005935-58011666 GCF_000317375.1 Microtus ochrogaster
AAAAAAAAAATTATGTATAAAAAAAAAAACTTGGAAGCTCTGATGCATACATATAGGTTTTGTTTCCTGTTCCTGTGATAATACACCCTGACAAAAGCACCTTATAGGAGAAAGGGTTCATTTGGTCATGATTCATGTTCCAGTCCATCATTTCAGGGAAGCAAAGAGACAGGAACTCAGCAGCTAAGTCATAGCTAAATCAAGAGCAGAGAAAGAATTCATATGTCCATGATACCCAGTTCACAGTTCACTTCTCCTCTATAGTCCAGGACCAAACCCAAGGAATAGGACCACCCAATTTTAGGCCAGGTATTTCCACATAGGTCAACATAAGACAGCCCCTCACAGACATGCCTATTGGCCAACCTACTCCAAACAATTCCTCCCTGAGACCTGAGTCCCAGGTGTTCTAGACTGTTAATTCACAATTAAAACTAACTTTCCGAGCTATGTTTTTATTTCTGTACAAATTAATGTGGTTTTTTTATTTCCCATGAGACATCTTAATGACCTATGGGTTACTACTATAAATGTACTCCATAATTTATATGTGTTTAGTATTTTCATATTCTCTTTCCATTATTGAGTTCTAACTTGATCTTATTAGAGTCAGTTAATATTCTACATAATTTTGACTCTTAGGTTTATTGAGGTTCGTGTTTATAATTCAGATAAGGTTTACATACGTGAATTTAACAATGGGTACTTGAATTTATATCCTACTGTTGGTGAAGCGGTATGTAAACATCAATTAAACCTGTTGGCTGATTGTATAGCTTAATTAGTTTTGTCAGTGTTATTCATCTGTGTATTTTAATAGTAATTCTACTAATTATTGAGATAGACATGCTCAAGTCCTCAACTACAATTATGAATTTATTTCTCCTTTCAATTTTGCCACATTTTCATGTACGTTTTGAAGTCTGTTAGGTGAATTCATACACTATCTCTGAAGTAGGTCTATAAATTATTTTTGTAGCTCTGTGTTATTAAACTAGTCTAGAGAGATGTGCAGAAACTCTATTTTCTGCTCACTTCATTTTTAAAGCAGTTACAGAAACCCAGGAAGAGTGAGCAGAAAAGAGTTTCCACACATCTCTCTAGAGTGTTCCACTGCCATAGAAATCCACTGTGCTCCACCTAGTCGGCCCTCCTTCTGCCATAACCCTCAGAAATCACTAATATGTTCACTCTCTTTATACAAGTGAGGGTTTTTAGGCTGGTATTTTAGGGAAGATAACTGCTATAACAAATGTATAAAAAAAAGAGTTACACTATTTCAAGCTAGAAGATTGCATCCAGTTTTGTCGTTTGTTTTGGTTTGGTTTTTCCTGCTGTGACAAATATCTGGGAGAGCTAAGAATTGTCACTTAAGAATCTTGGGAATGGAGCAAATGGTTTATGTGGAAAGGATGGAATAAGCAGAATGTAAACCTAAGGGAGATTCTGAATGCATACTAAAATGTCATGTGACCTTCAAAGCAACCCAAGGCGCGCTGTGGAAACAGGAACAAAAACAGAAGAATGGAGAAATGCTTTGGGGAAAGTGAAAAAATTATGAAGTACTGCAGGAGGAGATTAAATTCCATGGGGTAAAAGCACTCACTGAGGAGGGGGGGGGAAGGTGGCTCAGTTAATAGATGCTTATCTACACACAAAGCCCTTGGTACCTGGCCAGCGCGGTTTCTGCATAAACCGGGTGTGGCACATGATTGTACTCTAAGCACTCTCAGAGGGGGAGCAGGAGGGTAAGGGGTTCAAAGTCATCCTGGGCTACTGAACAAGTTCGAGGCCAGTCTGTGCTTCATGGGGGGGGGGGGGGGGGAAGGGGGACAAAACAAACAAACAAAAACAAACTTAAGGATCTGGTAAAAAGTCGTTCCAGGGAAGCATCAGGAGTCATGGCTGGACTGAAGTGTGCAGTGAAGGAGCAGACACTGAGTACAAACAGCCTATGGGAGTAAGAAGGAGACAGTGTGGGAAGAGGAGTGTGGCATCAGAGTTTCTGTAATCCACACAGCTTCGAGCAGGTTTCTGGGACAATTTTGAACAACTCCAGAGAGCCTGAAATCCAAGATAGAATAAGCCATCTCCAGGAAATGTGACTCTATGCACCAACTGACTAATATATTCTTATATTTGATACTATTCAAGGAAGCATACACCCCACAGGTTAAGGACTCCTCCTTCAGGGGAAGCTCTTGGAGCCACTGATCCCTGTCCTACAGAAACTCATCCTGCCTTTAAATAATTTAAAAAAAAAAAAAGTATGTTTAGTTTAGGCTGCCAGGAAAGCCAGTCTCCGTGTCAGCAATGCTCTGGTAGGAGTCCTCAAACTTCTTGTCAGCTGCTTTCCTGCAAGAACAGACGTCTTGAGTTTTGTTTGGTTTGTAATTGACTCCGTCTTAATACCAAAACTAGATTAGATTTAAAAGGCTAGGTTCAACAATCAGTCTGCTATTGGGTAAACAGGGAATTCTATAGTTTCAAAGAGCCCATTATATCAAACTGCATCCTAACCAGCAGCTAAGCAATAAAAGGGAAATCATATTCAAATGCAAAATTAATGTCATGCATGGCTGCAGAAGGGCAGAAGGGACTGGCTTGCTTGGTGAACTTAAATGAAAAGTCCAGTCATGTATTTATAGCAAAAGAAAATCTAGAAGTTGCTTCATAAGCAAGATTTAATACAAGACAATAACTTTAGGCCCAAATGGGAAGGTTGGTAAATTTCAATATCTCCTGCCTTGTTCATAAATCACAATATTGATCACATATAAATTAATGCATGAATGTATATATTTGTGTATGGAAACACACGAAACCTCATTTATTATATGAAAATGAAATAGAAAGCAATTTTTATATCATGAACACCTAAATTAAACTGTTTAGCATCTCTTTAAAAAATCTTAAATGAAGAAAAAAAATCTTAAGTGAACCTTATCATTGTGGACGTAATGTCCATGAATCTGTCCTTTCCACGTCTCAGTGGTGGACCAGCACTCCTGCCACAGCTTCCGCCGTGGGTCCCGAGGAAGAGGATTTACGACAATGCACCAGTTTCTTTACTTGAAAAGGAAGGATGCATATATATGTGTGTATATATGAACAGAAGACCAAGACAACTTGGTCTAATGTTAAAGATCTTCTATTGGGAGCTTACTAGCAGTAATAAATAAATAATAAAGCAACAAGAATTCCTATTTTTTGTCCTTAATCACTTTGGACAAAATATAGTCAGTTAAAATAGTATGTTAGTTGTTACATATAAAGAACTGGATATTTTTTCACTCTTTCTAATCTTTAGAGACTTCTGAGAAGAGAGTGCAATCTACAATGTCTTTATACTGTAATGATGCTGTCTGAACTGTGTGACATTGTAGGTTTTGACTCCAAGGAATTACTTCTGGTATGCTAGGATCTAATAAGCTTTGCACATTGTCCCCAAAGTAATCACAATTAATAAAAACTATTCCAGTAGTTGCATTGAGATTTCATCAGTGTTAATATACACCCTTTAAATATGTATAATTTTTTTCACAGCAGAGAAGTTATAAGTAAACTATGTATCTAATATTCATTTTGAGTGATTGGGTATTCAACTGATAAAAAATAAAGGGAAAATCAAAAAAAAAAAAAAAAGGAAGAGAGGCTGCCAACGGTTTCTATTTGCAGACTACTATATGTTCCTTTCCCGTGACCAAAATATAGCGATTGCAGGCTTTATTTGGCTTTCTCCCTTGGTATACTTGACACGAATTGTAAAAAAAAAAAAAAAAAAAATATCTGCCCAAATAAATTGGAAACATCAGGCAGTAAACAGTGGATATTACGCAAGTGAATGACTAGACATTGCTATTTACCAATGTTTTCAAAGACTCAATCCCTTTAGAACGCCGTGAGATATGCCCTTGAGGACATACCAGTGAAGAGTCTACCTAATTGGAAAGCAGTTAAGATCATATTTCATAAAATTAAGACTGCTGTAAACCCACTGAAACTCCAGAACAGTGTTTTCGATCCTACTGCAACTGGAGAACAACCTGTTTGACTTTTAGAAATAGATCCAGGCCCCCAACCCAGGTGTACTAGATCAAACTATTCAGAGTATGCCTCTTCCTGTCTGCGGTAGTGGTCACCATGTTGAAAAACTTGGCTAGAATCTGAGAGCACTGGTTGCCGGTTTGTGCCTCCCTGCGGGTACTGTTTCTGTCACACCTTTATGTACAGCCAGGATTGGGAATCATACCACAGCTATACCTTGGCTATCAACGAGCATCCACGAAAGCGAGTTTGAACAAACAAGGAAGGTTTAACAACAGCTAGGATTCAACAGCCCTTCGGACTAGAAGAGATGGTGTTTCTACAAATGGCTATTTAGGCACAAAAATGGTTTGTGGAAGCCATAGCCGAGCTTTCTTTTGTACTGTTGCTGTGATAGGGGACTAGAGTACTACAGTGACATTCTAACAAACTTTAGGTAACTTAAGACCGAGGGGTTGAAATTACATTTCAAAACTCAAGAGATTTGGAGATTTTCGTGGCAAAATGGGCCTGAAACGTGGCCAGTGTGAAGCAAAATGAATCCATGTATGCTATAGGTGGAAAATGCAACATCGACAAAGATTTAGCATGGAAGGGGGGTGTAAAATACTGTAATTGTATATTGCTTACTTGCTGAAATGGCAATAATTGGGACGCACTGAAATGGGTTTTCTATTAAAACTGTTTCTTTCTACTTTAACGGGGCCACTAGAAACTTAGGATTCCGTTGTTGCTCGAGGTCTCTCGCTGGGACCACGCGGGAGGTTAAGGCGAACCTGGAAAGGCCTAACTGGAACTCAAGGGGGAAGAGCATCCATCAGGACACACCCAACTAATTTCCTTTCAAAAGCCCCGAGGCCTTTTAAACTCAGCCCTCCAGGCCCGACCTTAAGGAACTAGCACCGTTGGGGAAGATCAGCCGGCCGGGCGTGGGCAGCCACCCCGAGGGAGGAGCAGTCCCGGAGAGAAGCAGAGAAGGCCCCGGAGCCACGCGGCTCAGGAAGCCACCCCCGCGAGTGGCTAGGACACTCCGGCCCCGCCCCCGACGGCAGTCGCTTCCGCACAGCGGCCCACGCCTGCAGCCCCAGAGCCGGGCTTCTCCTCCAGCGCCTTCCCGAACACCGCCCCGGGACGGCCACGGAGCGGACAGAACACAAGCGAGCGCTAAGCCCGCGCGCGCCTGCGCAGACCCCACTCGGGGCCCTCTCCTCCTCCGCTCCCGCGCCTTCCTCCCGCCTCTTTCCCCGGGCACCTCGCTACGACACAAAGAGTGACGTACCCATCGAGCAATCACAGTCGCTTCCCTCCCGAGCCCTGTGGCAAGAGGAGGGCGGGGCGTGGGGAGGGGGCCGGCTTCGAGGACGGGCTCGTTGTCGTCATCCAATCAGAGCGGTCTGGGGCGCGGCGGGGCGGGGCCCGAGAAGAGGGCGGGGGTGGGGCCGAGGGAAAGGAACTAGAAGGCTGCGGGACGAGAGGGCGGGCTCCCGGAGATTAAAAGCAGCCAATCAGAGCGCGCCGGCTTCCTTCGGAGAACGGCGTGGGGCGTCGCCACCGCCGCCGCGCGCGCCGGGGGCTGGTTAAGGCCATGAAACAAAAGAAACCCTGAGAGGGGAGCCGCTGCCGTCCCCACCCACCCACCTAGTTACCTACCTCGGCTCCGTCCCCGGCCCCGCCACCCCGCCCT
>NC_022020.1:58012097-58019743 GCF_000317375.1 Microtus ochrogaster
GGGCGGCCGCGCTGGCTCCGGAGGAGTCCGCTCCGCCCGGCCGCCCGGCGACCTCCGAGACGGCGGAGCTGGAGCTGGAGGAGGACGAGGAGGAGGGGGAGGAAGCGGAGCTGGACGGAGACCTGCTGGAGGAGGAGGAGCTGGAGGAGGCTGAGGAGGAGGACCGGCCGTCGCTGCTGCTGCTGTCGCCGCCCGCGGCCACCGCCTCCCAGACCCAGGCGATCCCGGGCGGGCCCCTGGGGTCGGTGCTGTTGCCGCCCGCGGGGTTCGATGCCCGGGAGGCGGCGGCCGCGGCGGCGGGGGTGCTGTACGGAGGGGACGATGCCCAGGGCATGATGGCGGCGATGCTGTCCCACGCCTACGGCCCCGGCGGTGGCGGGGCCTCCGCTGCCGCGCTGAACGGGGAGCAAGCGGCCCTGCTGCGGAGGAAGAGCGTCAACACCACCGAGTGCGTCCCTGTGCCCAGTTCCGAGCACGTCGCCGAGATTGTCGGACGCCAGGGTGAGTGCGCCTAGGTTCCTCTGGGCACGGCCCTGGGCGTGGGTGGGAGAGGAAAAAGACGGGCGTGCAGCGGAAGAGCGAGCCCGAAGGGTCCCCCCAGGTCCACCGAGAAGGGGTCTGGGAGGGAGCGAGGAGTCGCCGAGGAGGGGATGGGTCACCTTGGCGAAAACCCACGCCTTTCGGCCGCTTCAACCTGATAAGAAGTGTTAAGTTTCCCGGGCCGCCCAGCCTAGTAGTCTTTACTCGGTGTCTTCGTGGAACCCCAGGCTGGCATGGCACCAGAAACCTCAGCACGGTGGTAAGAGGTCAGGTCAGAAGTTGTAGGTACGGTACGGTTTCCCGAAAGCTTCGAGGTGGCAAGGGTGTGTAGCCGCGTGGCCGGTAAGAATGGCCATCCTTGCCTCGACCAGCTTGTGCAGATGAGAGCGGACCGACGTGGAGGCTGCGTGTCCAAGGACCTACTCGGGAGGGAAGCGGTGTTCACAGGCGGCCGCATCGCCGCCTCCCTCCTCCGCTATTCAGAAACTTGGCTTTAGGAGAGCACCCCAACTCTGTTGGTCTTAGGTACTCGGTAGACACTTTTCTCAAAAAGGGGGGACTATCAGTCTCTTAGAATGCATTAGCTTGTACGATGAAGGGAAAGCTGGGCGGTTAGGTAATTAAAGAACTTTATGCATTTGTGCAGTTTTCGACCAGTTTTCTTCTTCACTTGCCAGCACACCCGTTCAGCAGACAGACTCCTCCCACATTGTTCAGACAAAGGACCTATGTCTCACATTCCAGGAGTAGGTTTGTGAAGGTGGGGGAAGGGGATGCGCAGAGTACCTCTGTAGCCGACATTTTTAGGGAAGGTTCTGTATGCTGGAGTGCAGCTGTGCCTCTTTTACAAGGGGTCGTACTACCTGCTGCTGCCGTGATACAACGTGGTGCAGCCTGGTGGAGACGTGCCTCTGGCTGAGGTCAGAGAGAGGATGGTTCTGCTGCTTGATGATCTCATTTTCCCAAGTGGTTCTAAAGTACACATAAATAAGAGATTGTCGAAACGGAGACTTCACACGTAAGAGACGGCTTACTTCTTTGCTGTGATTTTGGTAAGAAAAGCTTATGTGATATCTGGACACCAAATAGCTTATAAAATAGCTTTAAGATTGTCTGATCAGTTTCACATGCCTCACTCGCCAGTTGTAGGAACTAGTCAGGATAACAGGCAATGAGAAAACTTCTCTGCGCATGAAATAAAAATGCATTTTATTTATAGATACAGAATATGATGGCTTTTCGTTTAAAATCATTGAATGCTTGATTTTGTCCGATAATGAGTTTATGATAATGAAAATTTGCGGCTGATTCAGACTTTCTACTTTTCATTAAAAACTAACAATTGAGTAGAACATCTCTAAAGTACTGTGACCGTAGGCAGACAAATGACACACATGAGAAACATGACCCTTAGTTTAGAAAACAAAGATGCAAGTATTCGACTTGTAAGGAAACCGGAAGGGTAGTACCTGCTGGATGGTGATGAGAAAGTCCCCCAAATTTTGTTAGCAATTAGGATCTGGTAAAGTAGAGTGATGGAAGGGACCTGGGAAGTGATTGTTTAAGCTGTGGAATATGAATGGCATACCGGGAAAACACCTCAACACAACTTCATTTGGTGTTCATGTGCTTGTCTGAGGTAGCAAAGAAAAAACATTTGCTTGCTAGTTTTACCACATGACAATAATATATCTTGGTAAGTTTAGTTTAACATGAGCTTTCGTTCTTTACATCTGTAAGCACCTTAACTGTAAACTGGCACTACTTATACAAATTTAAGTAGCACGTTTTTATTTTGTGCTATTACATGATAACTGCCTTAGTTTTCCTTCTTAGGGCTGTGCTTATTGGTTAATAAGGAAATATGACTTAGAACATGGAGACAGATTGCTGACTGTTCTTGCACTTAGTATTCCCAGAGTTGACTGTACTATTAAAAGTATGTCATCTTCCTCTATCTTATCTTAAGGGCAGAAAGTCTTGCCCTTTTCCTGTTTTGCGCCATTCAACTAGTGGATCATTGACCCCTTTACCACCCACACACCCCAATAGCATGGTAATAAAACTTGTATTTGCTCTCTCCTATAGAAAACTAAGTAGCTTTTAATATTCATGTCCTTTTACTGTGGGAAACTTTCTCCTTGTGAGAGTATCTGTCCCGAGTGAATTTTTTTAAAAATGAGATTTTTTTTTTATGATAAATCACTTTGAGTTTTTTGTTTACTTTGGAAGAGCTAAAGGTTCATCCTTAAGAATTAGCCATTCCTGCCATCTTATTCATTACCTGAAGTCATAATTTTCTATTTGACATCTCTTAATTGGTTTTGGAAATAATTATGTCACATATGGAGACATTTATAACTTCGGCTCTGAAGCAAAGAGTATAGTATAGGATAGATGGGATTCTGAGCCGTACATAACTAGCAGCACTTGCAAATAGCCCTTAGTTCCATACATTGCATTTATTTTGTTTTTGTTAGTGATAGGTTTTAATCATAACCTGGCTGCTGGGCTCACAAACATGTGCCTCTACACCAATCCCCCGACCAATTTTTGTTGTTGTTGTTGTTTTTATGTTTATGAGTGTTTTGCCTTTGTGTGTATATGAGCACCATATGTGTGCCTGGTGCCCAAAGAGGTTAGAAGAGGGAACCCAGGTCCTTTGCAACTGAGTGCTCTTAACTGTTGAACCATCTCTCCAACCCCAAGACTGTTTCTTTTTTAATGATATGTCTGTATATGTATGTGAGAGCAAGTGCTTGCAGAGACTAGAGTCAGATCTCCCTGGAGTTGGAGCCCCAGCCACCAGATGTGGGTGCTGAGAATTGAACTGGAGAGTCCTCTAAAAGAACAGTATGTGCTCTTAACCACTGAGCCATCTCTTTTTATCCCTCTTCTCCCATACCACTTATAAATGGTAGAGCATTTGACCTCCTATCTTAGTTTATGGCCTTTGTACATATTAAATTAGTCTTGTTGCTACTATTATGTTTTTTTAAGTGTTGCATTTTGTGAAATTAATAATACTATTAATATTGTAATTAAATTTATTTATTATATCCAGTAAATTATGTTAAAATAAGATAAATTCATTACTGGAAAGGAATATTAATAATAAAAATTTTTTTAAATATAGACATCAAAGTAACTCTAAAGCTGAGAAGATGGCTCAGTGGGTCAAATACTCCACAGCATGAAGTTGTGACTCAGATCCCAAAAAGCTGGACCTGGTGCCATGTAGGTAGAATCCCAGCTCTATAAGACTGACAGGAGGACTTGCTCGCCAACAAGTCTGACCAATCACCGGGCTCCAGGTTCAGCAAAAGACCCTGTCTCAAACAAGGTGGAAAACTATAAAAGAAGACACGAGACATAAACCTCCAGCCTCCATGTGGGAATTTGTGGTTATGCACAGATATACACATACTAAAATATTATAAAATCTAGTTTTATAAATACAGAATACCTCTGTTTTTAAGTGTGGTGCCTACAAGACATTAATAATGGTTGACAGGTTTGTTTGAAGTCAACAGGTTTTATTCTAGTTTCTGCAGTTGTTATTCTCCAGTAAGGGTAAATTACAATAGAATTCTAGATTCTTTTTTGGTTTTTCAAGACAGGGTTTCCTTGTATAGCCCTAGCTGTCCTGGAACTCATTTTGTAGACCAGGCTGCCTTGAACTCAGAGATCTCTCTGCCCTGCCTCCCAAGTGCTGGGATTAAAGACATATATCACCACTGCCTAGTTTGGATCCATTTTCCTACACCATCAATTAATATTAAATGCTGTAAATTGAGCTTAAGATCAGTGTTCATTTTGAGCTACTTTTAACAATGACTTTAATTCTTATTATATGTTATTTAACCTTATAGGTCTAGAAAAGTCATTTTTAATTGTACACTCTTAACAAATTTTGTACCGCAAATATACAATTTATACACGGTAATGTATAAATAATGTATGCTAAAATAATGTACACCATACAAAAATTTTAACTAGTAAAGTAAAATGAAAATGAGTTCTTTGTTTTTATCTGTTTGCTGGTATTCTTATACCCTAGATGTCACTAAGTTAGACCACTTAAAAAATTCCCTCATTGATTGGATTATTTTGTTATCGCTGATCTCCAGTGACAGTGTGTATTAGTGTGTGGAGGAGACTTCCCATTGTTCCAAATTTTTGTCAGTAGTGTTTGATCAAGAGAAATAGGTTTCCATCCAATCCATCCAAAAGTATTTCACTAAATAAAAGAACAGCACTGAAATCATGGTATCTTCCCATGTATATAATATTGCTGGAAAAAGGCAGTTTAGATGCTCACCTTACTAGACCTGGATGGAGGTGGGTGGTCCTTGGACTTCCCACAGGGCAGGGAACCCTGATTGATCTTTGGGCTGACGAGGGAGGGGGCTTGACTGGGGGAGGGGGAGGGAAATGGGAGGCGGTGGCAGGGGAAAAGACAGAAATCTTTAATAAATAAATAAATTAAAAAAAAAAAAAGGAGTAAGTCCAGGCTAGCCTCAAATCAAACTCAGATCTCTGCCCCCTGCCTTATGAGTGCTGGGATTACAGGCATATTATCACACCCAGCTAGTAATTTTCTAGTACTAGAATTACCAAACCCAACTAAATTAAATATATGCATATCATAATAGTTTGAATAGTTGTCTGTGACCGATTTTGAGAATTTTATGTTATTCTTCAGTAACTAGACTATCTCATGCCAGTGTTTGAATTTAGGGCCGTTGAGTGTGGTTATTGTATGATTATTGCCTTTGTCTAGTAATCAGAAGACTACAAATCATTCCATGTAAGGAAAACCTTATTTGACCAAACACAGTAGCATGAACTAGTAAGACTTAGCTTGAAAATAATAGAGAATTTGTTACTGACAATTGGAGGTGCGGTTGAAATCAGGAACAAAGGATTTAGTCGTGAACATTGTTCCCTCTATACCACAGTTCACCTTTGCCTTTTCCTCTATCGCTTTTCTTCATCGCTGTTACCAATAACTGGGACAAACCATTTTCTTTAAGCCTCTGTTTTATCTCTTTGGAGAAAACCTATTCCATGTTCTGTTGTGACTTCCCCAAAACCTTGTGAGGGTAAAGTTTAAGATATCACCATGTAAACTCAGTATGCAATTTAAAGTACAGGGTAATAAATTCTATAAGGAGTAAGGTAAAATTAATAAACTTTTAGCTATAAGTATCTCTATATTGCCCGGGCTGATCTTGAACTACTGGGAACGTGCCACTTATGCCTTACTTATAAAATTTCTATAGTTGGGCTGGAGAGATGGCTCAGTGGTTAAGAGCATTGCCTGCTCTTCCAAAGGTCCTGAGTTCAATTCCCAGCAACCACATGGTGGCTCACAACGATCTGTAAAGAGGTCTGGCGCCCTCTTCTGGCCTTCAGGCATACACACAGACAGAATATTATATACATAATAAATAAATATTTAAAAAATTTCTATAGTTAATAAGTTTGTTTTACATTCTATACAAATTCTGGATAAAATCTAAAATTGTCATTTTAGTGTTTTACCTAATCTTTGAAGTTTGTAGTATGTACTTCTAGCAAAGAGTAAGCTAGATGAAGAGAATCTTTTACAAATAGCTGGTTCCACTTGGTTTTATTTTGGTATACTAGTGGTGCTGGAGAGCCAACCCAGGAACTCACAAATGCTAGATAAGTTCTTTACCACTGAACTACATCTCTACTCTGGTTAATTCTGAGAATCCTATTAACAGTTTCTAAAGGGGCTAAACTTGTAAGATCTAGTAAGGAAAACTATGTTTCCTGTCTAATTGACATCTTCTGGCAACTGTAACAGCTTTAATAAAAGGCCAAATGTAACTTTTTTCATTAAATATTCTCTAACATACTTAAGGGTGAATTTTAGAATCACTAGTTTGGAAGTGGAAAGATGGCTCAGCAGATAAGAGTACTTGCTGCTATAATGAGGACCAGGGTGAAAATCCTAGCACCCACATTGAACAACTCACAAATACCTGTAATTCCAGCTCCTAGACATCCTTCTGGCCTCCTTGAACACAAATATGTGTATATGCTCACACATAAATAATAAAAAAAAATTCTAAAAAAATTACCAGTTTATAACTTTGAGCAGTTTGGGGGGGTGTCATTGTTTTTTTTTTAATTATTTATTATGTATGCAATATTCTGTCTGTGTATATGTCTGCAGGCCAGAAGAGGGTGCCAGACCCCATTACAGATGGCTGTGAGCCACCATGTGGTTGCTGGGAATTGAACTCAGGACCTTGGGAAGAGCAGGCAGCGCTCTTAACCACTGAGCCATCTCTCCAGCCCCCATTGTTTTTTTTAACTTCAGATAATTCTAGGTTGTTTTCTTAATGTGTAAAACTAGATGATATCATAGAGCCCATAATCTCAACTTTGTCCAAAAGAGCCCCTAAATCATGTAGAAGTAAATTACCAGTTAGAGTGACTGCCCATTTTGTCCTGACTTTGCAGTTTGAAATACCTTAACATTTTTACAACCTGATAGGTGTCTCTAGGAGTTAGGGATGTGTGAGTGTGTGTGTGCGTGTGCGTGCGTGCGCAGAAGCCACAGAAGTATCTTAGGTGTCTTCTGTCAGCTCTTCATTTTTATAAGACAGTCTTCTACTGAACCTGAAGCTCCCTGTTTTGGTTAGAATGGCTCACTTAAGAGTAAGCTCCTGGGATCCATCTGCCTCCACTCCACGCACTGAGTTACGTGCACAGGCTATCATACCTGACTTTTGTGGATGCTGGGGATTTGACTTCAGTTTGTCTTGCAGGTGGATCTCTCTCTCTCTCTCTCCACTCACTCACAAGTGCGTGTGCAGACTCTTTTAGGACTTGTTTACCAGACTTTGAAAATATAATGCTGAAATTGAGTTTTTACATGTGATGGAGCTTTTGATATAAAATCAAATGATATGACTTTCCTTGTAAATTGTACTATATTATGAAACATGTGAAAGAATGATGTTTTTATTTATTTATTTTGGTTTTTCAAGACAGGGTTTCTCTGTGGCTTTGGAGCCTGTCCTGGAACTAGCTCTGTAGACCAGGCTGGTCTCGAACTCACAGAGATC
>NC_022020.1:58020878-58024175 GCF_000317375.1 Microtus ochrogaster
AAAAAAAAAAAAAAAAGAATTTGATGCAAAACGAAAGCATTATTGGGAATTTTGTTGCTTGTATTTTTGGTGCAGGAGGTCCTTCTTTTTCTGTGTTGCTTTCATTGGTTGAATAAAGAAACTGCCTTTGCCTTTTGATAGGGCAGAACTTAAGTAGGCAGAGAACACAGAACTGAATTCTGGGAGAAAGAAAGAAAGAGAGGGAGAGAGCCACCATGGAGCTGCCAGGTCACACATCTGAATCTTTTCCAGTAAGCCACGACCTCATGGTGACATAGAGATTATTAGAAATGGGTTAAATCAAGATGTGAGAGTTAGCCAGTAAGAGGCTAGAGATAATGGGCCAGGCACTGATTTAATTAATACAATTTCTGTGTGATTATTTTGGGTGTAAGCTAGCCAGACGGGACGAACAAAGGGCCTGCAATCCTGTTAACATATTTTCTTTGAACTAGACTGTAAATTATTTCAGTGTGGTAGCTATGATACTGAGTTAATTCATTGTTTATGTGGGGTGTTTCGTGTTAGTGAACTTCCTTGTAAAGGCCAAAGGTCAGCCATGGATACTATTCCTCAGGAACATTAACTTTGGTTTAGTTTGACTTTGAAGATACATTTTTATATTATTTATTGTGTGTGTGTGTCTGTCTGTCTGTGTGCCTGTGTCTATATCTGCTAAGGCTGGAAGAATATCAAATCCCACGGAAGTAGAATTACAGTTAGTTACAAATGCCTAATATGAGTGCTAGGAAACACTAGGGTCCTCTGGGACAGCTGCAGACACATCTTAATCATGGTCCTAGCTCTTCAGTCCCCCACCTTGTTTTTTGATCCCATCTCTCTCATTGGCCTGGAGCTTGCTGTTGAGATGGCTGGCTGGACAGCAGCCCCTAGGTATCTATCTCTGAGATTCCAAGTACACACCAACACATCTGGCTTTTTATGTAGATGTTGAGGACTGAGCTTAGTTCTCTTGTTTACACCACAAGCACTTTACCAATAGCTGTCTTCCCACTTCTGTTTGTGAAATTTAGTTCATAAGACCATCCACACAGTTTCTACTTGTCAAAGTTCCATTGTGTTCATTGCAGGGAGAAAGTTTGGTGTGTATGCAAGGCAGGTATCCTAAGTTATTTAAGAAATATGCACAGAAATGGAACAGCACACATTTATAGGAGATGAGAGGGTGAAAAGAATTAGTTTTTACCATTTAATGTTAGGAGGAAAATGAATTTACATTAAGACTGAGGAGTTGCTCAAGTTTAACCCTCTACACATTTTTATTAAACGATGTATGCATAATTTCCTAGTATTTGTAGATTATCAGAAATGAAAATGGGCCTGGTTCTGAGGTTTGTTCTTTTTTTTTTTTTTTTTTTTTTGGTTTTTCGAGACAGGGTTTCTCTGTGGCTTTGAGGTTTGTTCTTAAGGGGTAAGTTTTCTTAAATCACTATATACATACACTGATTTATTAAATAATTGGAAAATACAGTAATTACTACAAAACAAACTCATCTTTCCTTTTTTAAAAATTCAGGAACACCATATACACAAGATACCAGAATGCAAATAGTTCTACCAGGCCTGTCTTGGATGGTATCATTTTCTCCTTTTTCTGCTGCTTATTGTGATAACTTTTCATTCCAGATAAGTCTTCCCCTCGGGTTCTATAACTAATGTCTTCCCCCCAAATCTTTTGTCCATGTAAGATTAAGTCTCTTATCTGACACTGAAAACTTCTCCCTCTTGTTTTAGTCACCTGAAGCTCTCAATGCTGAACTAGCTTTAAGTCTCAGCTGTACTCCTGTGCACTCCCAGGTTCCTGCTTTTGCACTTCCTCTTTTGGCAAAACCACTTTCTTCAAGCCTGTTTTCAGACTGTCTTTGAAGTTCACCTGTGCTTGTGTGTTGAGGTCAGAGGTCAATGAAGGTTTTTGTCTTCAGTTGCTCTCTCCCTTATCTTTTGCTAGACAAGATCTCTCAGTGAACCTGGAGTTCACTGCTACGTTTAGATTAGCTTGCTAGCTAGCCTCAGGGGTAATGCTGAGGTTCTTGTGCTCGTGTAGCAAGTTCTTCACCATCTACCTCCTGGGCCCTTGAAGCCTTCTTTCACGTGTTTTAACAAAATAAAACTAATCTTCTGTGTCTTCCTCCACTGTTTTGTAAGCCTCTGTTTATTAAAGCAACTATTGTATCCCTTAGGATATGAGCTCCTTGAAGTCAGAAATGACCAAGTTTCTCATACTACTGGAAATAGACCCTGTACTTTAGGGGGAGTTTAACATTTGAATTGATAAACATAGCATTAAGCTGAACTAAAGTTCAGGATTAATAAAAGGTTCTTCTTAGAGCTCAAGAATTGGTTTAGCTAGGAATACTTTGACTGGCACAGATCCAGAGAAGAGCTTTTGTTTATCTCCCATAGCTACTTACCTATATATCTTATCAATAGTTAACTTATAGTATGCTTCTTTTCTTCCTGTTTGATTAATACACTATTCCTTCAGTGTTTTATTAAATCTCCCAACTTCTCCCTGGCCAGTAGAGACCATTTGATTAATTGGAAGAAAGGAAGGGGTACTATAATTAGCAGAGTAACCCCACACATCCAAAGGTTTTTAACCCTAACCGACCATCACCGAAGACAATTGTTTACTTCACTTGGTGTGTTGCAAATAAACTTAAGGACATGGACTTAGCTGAGAGAAGGGTGTTTGACACCACAGCGACTTAAGGACTTCAGTGTGTGTGTGTGTGTGTGTGTGTGTGTGTGTGTGTGTGTGTCTGCATAATCATAGTCATTACTTTAGTTTGCAACTTTATTGTCTCCATTTCTTTATGTCCAAAATCTGAATGTGGTGTTTCAGGTCCTGCTGGGCTGAAGTAGGGTGTTTAGCCAGGAGTAAAGTATCCTCATCATGGAGTGCATGTCTTCTCCTTCCTAAGTTTACAGGTTGCTGGCAGAATTTAGCTGGCAAATGGGGGTCTCTATTTTATTTCCAGGTCTCTGTTCCAGAAGCCACTACAGTGCTTGCCACAGACACCATAGGCAGTTCACAACGTGATAGTTTGCTTTCTTCCAGATAATTTAGAATTCTAACTTCCTTCTCTAAGACAAGCTGAAAAAAACTTTTTTTTAGAGAACTAAAGATTAGGTCAGAACCTCCCTGGTAATCAGAACAATCTATTTAAAAGTAAATTGAGCCAGGCGGTGGTGGTGCACGCCTTTAATCCCAGCACTTGGGAGGCAGAGGCAGGCGGATCTCTGTGAGTTCGAGACCAGCCTGGTCTACAGAGC
>NC_022020.1:58024275-58036734 GCF_000317375.1 Microtus ochrogaster
AAAAAAAAAAAAAAAAGTAAATTGAGCTGGACTGGTGTCTCTGCCTCAAGATTCCTAGCCCTTGGCCAGGTTTGGCAGTGCACGCCTTTAATACCAGCATTCTGAAAACAGATAAGTGGATCCCTATGTGTTCTAGACCAGTCTGGCCTATATAGTTAGTTCCAGGACAGTCAATTTGATTTGAGTATACGGAAAGGAAGGGAGGGAGGGAGGGAGGGAGGGAAAGAAAGAAGACTTATTTAAAGCATAATTGCATTTATAAAATCTCTTTCCAAGAGTACCTAAATTTGTATTTAAATTAGGCCAGAAGTTTCTTTTGTTAAGATAGGGTCTCACTATGTGCTCTCCTAACTGCCCTGGAACTTGTTATGTAGTCGAAGCTTGCCTCAAACTCAACAAATCCACCTACTTCTTCTAAAATGTTAGGATTAAAGGCATGCAGCACTATATCTGGCCTTGGGCCAAGAATCTTGAAGCTGAGGGTGATCATAAATTCTATCTGCCAGCAAAGCATGTGGCACACATCTGTCTAAGCACTCCAGAGACTTGAGTTTGAGGCTAGGCTTGGCTGTGTACTAGAATGTTCCATCAGAAACAAAACTTACGCTTACTACACTGATTACAAATGCATTGAATCTAGTTGTGAGTTGGTTTATATGACCATAGTTCATATAAACTATGTATATGTATATGTAGCAGAACTACAATGTCTATTTGATCTGGAAAGTTCCATCTGCAAATGGGATCTTGAACCTTGCTCCTCTCAGTGATTCCTTCCACTTCACACCAATTCTTCTGTTAGCAAGTATATCTTACATTTTTTGGAACTAGACGGTGGTCTTCAAAATAATCAAATCTGGAGGCCTTATGTTTTAATGATGGTAACCCATGACAAAAAATATTTTACATTGCAGCCCATTGTACACGTGTTCCACAGAAACATTGGGAGCACACAAAAGTCATGGTTTTATTGGTTAGTTTTAAATGCTACCTGCAACACAACAAAATTGATTAATGCAACTCACAGTTTGAAAACTGAGTTTCCTCTTCCTTTCAACTCCAATCCCAACAACAGAGAGCTGCCTTTCTTTGGTAGAGGTCTCTTAACCTTGAGAAGTGTGAGATAGAATGTAGAATGTTTTGCTCTAACAAGGAGGGAGGAGACAAGTTGTGGCTGAAGTTGGAGGGTTTTAGCCTGAAACTGCCCTAGCAACAATGATAGAAAGGGGGAAAGGGTTCTTGTGCTAACAAAGTAAACTAAAGACTTTATTGCAGGGAATTTACTTCAAATTAAGTTGAAGTTACAGCTCTGAAATTTGTTAGTACTCTAATTGTTGACCCATAAACTTTTGGTCCAAGTTTCCACCCTGTAAACTACCTTCAATAAAACTTTGATTCGTGCTAGTTTTATCTATAGCTATAAGAAAACAAGTAGTAGTCAGTACATTTAAGAGTGGCAAAACTAAGTTTGACTTTGAGATTATGGTATCATTTATCCTGCTGATGTAACTTAAAATAATCACAGCAATGCAATGCTTGCTAAAAGTAGTAAAATATTATTCATGTATTCTAATCATATTTATTTGATTTGAGTATACAGTGAAGTCTCTCTTACCCTGTCCCTCCAAGTCAACCAGTTTTATGAATACGTTATATTCTATTCTACAGCTGTCTTAGCCTCATGCTTATACAAGCAATAAGTAACAAAATACTGAGAGCATCTTGCACTTACACCAGTATTACTGCAGGATTGTCTTTGCCAATGGGCATATAGGGGCACGAGATCATTTGATATACAAACTGCCCTCTGCAAATTGTCCACCGTGACCAACTAAATATGGTCTCCTCATCCCACGTGTACTGTCAGTATTAAATGTTGCCATTGACAGCTGTAAGTGGGAAAATTTGCTTAGTTACTGCAGAAATAAGAATTTCCATCTAGCCAGGCAGTGGTGCCATACATCTTTAATCCCAGCACTTGGGTCAGCAGAGGCAGGCAGATGAATCTCTGTGAGTTCAGGGCCATCCTGGTCTGCATAGCAGAGTTCCTCCATAATTTCTTTAAAGTATCTCAATTTTTTTTTAAATATTTATTTGTTATGTATGCAATATTCTGTCTGTATGCCTGAAGGCCAGAAGAGGGCGCCAGACCTCTTTACAGATGGTTGTGAGCCACCATGTGGTTGCTGGGAATTGAACTCAGGACCTTTGGAAGAGCAGGCAATGCTCTTAACCACTGAGCCATCTCTCCAGCCCAAGTATCTCAATTTTCAAACAGAAATTCAAGATTAAATACTCCAGAAAGCTCTCACTTTTCCTCTCTATCTACAAAAAAGTTTTTAATTTGTTTCATCTCCTTAAGTTAATGTCACTTTTTGAAAACTACCTATTCAAGTAGTCCCCGCCTGCACAATATGATTGTAGAAATGATGTTGTTTGTAACTCAGCATCTTTATGCTATAGAAGCCATGTTGTGATGAGTGAGGGTTCCTGCAGTCTTTGTTGAACTGCCACAAATTTAGGGAAAGAGAAGTGTTTGCTTCTGTGTTTATTGATGGTACCTTAAAGAGCTCGATCTTGCTCCCTTTTTTTTTTTTGGTTTGGTTTGGTTTGGTTTGGTTTGGTTTGGTTTGGTTTGGTTTGGTTTTGGTTTTGGTTTTGGTTTTTCGGGACAGGGTTTCTCTGTAGCTTTGGAGCCTGTCCTGGCACTCGCTCTGAGACTAGGCTGGCCTCAAACTCACAGAGATCCACCGCCCAGCCTGCTCCCTTTCTTTGTTTGACCTCCTCTTGGTATACAAAATCCAAGTCCAGGGACTGGAGAGATGGCTCAGAGGTTAAGAGCATTGCCTGCTCTTCCAAAGGTCCTGAGTTCAATTCCCAGCAACCACATAGTGGCTCACAACCATCTGTAATGAGGTCTGGTGCCCTCTTCTGGCCTTCAGGCATATACACAAGACAATATTGTATGCATAACAAATAAATATTTTTAAAAAATCAGAAGAGATTCAGAGCTAAAATATTCCATTTTTCCCACTGACTGACTACACATTAAACACCTGTTTTTTTAGTACCAACCATAGATGAAATAAGTGTTTTTATATATATGTACTTGTAAGCTAGAACTGACAGTTACTTAATTACTGTGTCACTGGGTTTTTTTGCGTTTTTGTTTTGTTGTTGTTGTTGGTTGGAGTGTGCTGTGCAGTGCTAAAGATTGAAGCTAAGGTCTCCTGCGTGCTGGGCAAGCACTGAACCTCTAAGCCAGGCTCCCAGCCCTCAGCAGTAGTTAATTAGAAACGGTCTTAGTTTTCTGGTTGATACTAGAAAAGAACAAAAGGAGACAAACTTATATTCTAAAAATACTTATATTTAATAGAATTTGCCCATGTTTTTCTGCAGGATGAACCAGGATTGCCTGTTACTGGGAACAAGGTTTTATTTTTCAAAGTGTGTATTATTGTCAAGTTGGGAGCCTAGGCCCCAACTATCCCAATCCCCAGGCCTGGTCTGAACTCCAAATCCCAGCAGGCCAGATCCTGACCCCTCCCCAGGGTATTTAAATGAGCTCTCAAAAGGACACGTGGTCTCCCTTTCTTCCTCCTGGTGGTCACATTTGCATGGCTTCCCTGTTCCCTGTGGGGCCACCCGAGAGCGCAGAACTCCATTAAACCTTGATATTTCTTGATTTGGCTTGAGGGAGCTAGCATTAGGAAATATTTCTAACAATTATATATTCGTGTGTTCAGGAGCCTTATTCCTTGAGACAGAATCTCTTTACTAAACCTGGAGCTAGGCTCATAACCAGCAAACTCCAGAGATCCTCCTGTTGCCACCCTCCATTAGCACTGGGGTTATTAGTGCACCTGTGGTGACTTCACATGACACTGGGATTTGAACTTAGGTCTTCATGCTTGTGCAGCAAAGGACTCTTACCCACTAAGCCATGTCTGCAGCCTAGAAAAGAGATTTTAGGAGGCTGCCTGCTGATCAAGTTGTAGCCCAGAGTATAAACTCATTTAACTGAATTGTACTCTGAGTATAGAGTATGACCAGCTAGTGTTTTGCCTTTCAAAATTTTCTTAGGCATCTCTGTGGGTAGCATGTCGTTCAAGGGATGTGATCTCAATTCTCAATCCCAAGCATCACCTATCAGGAAGGTTTGACTGTGTAGAGACAAGATTTGCTAATGATCATCCGGTTCATTTTATTATACAGTAAAAACAAATCTAACACATCTTTTACTCCAAAGTAACCATCTCCTATTTGGTTTTAATATTATTAGTATTATTAAATAATTGATTGTAGATGTAGTCCTACCATTAGTACTTAGAAAAGTTGTCATGTTTTACAGTAATATGTTTTACTTGTGAGTTCTTGATAGATCCCACCAAACTATCTCTTCCTCTTAGACCTACTGTAAATAATGCTTTCAGAGAACTTGAGTCTGGGTTTTCATGGTAATGTATCTGTAGGACCCAGAGTGAAAAGGCAGCCATTTCTTTGTAAGCTCTACCGTTGTTAGAAGGAAGAACAGGACCTTGATTAAGTTGTGCTTAGGATTCAGAAGTTCCATACTAGGTTAAGATGTTTTAAATATGCTGTAATTTATAATTTGCATGGACTCTCCTTTCAGTATGGATGATTAGCAAGCAATATGGGACTAGAAGGTGAAAATCTTGAAAGCCAGGAATTAAAGGGGATTTTGGGGGTCCAAAATAACATTAAGAAAGGCCCAGTGTACTAATGCAGAAAATTAGCAACCTTCCTTTCCACAAATACTACATGGCACCCAGTAGTATATAAGGATATTCAATTTCCCAGTGTTTTGCTAATTTAGAAGGCAGGTCCATAGGAGAAAGGGGGCATCATTGAGGACAAGGTACCTAAACCAAAGTCAGATGGTTAGTAAAAGTTGAACAGTGCAGAGCTAGGACTAAAGAAGCAGAGAGGGATGCTCACCTTACTAAACCTGGATGGAGGTGGGCTGTCCTTGGACTTCCCACAGGTCAGGGAACCCTGATTACTCTTCGAGCTGATGAGGGAGGGGGACTTGATAGGGGAGGGGGAGGGAAATAGGAGGCGGTGGTGGGGAGGAGGCAGAAATCCTTAATAAATAAATAAATTAAAAAAGAAGCAGAGAGGGAAGATTTTAGTCGCAGAAACAAGGAAGCATGAAGGTTGAAATATACTCTAGAGCTTAAAAGAGTAGAGACGGATAGGTGTAAGAGGAATGATGTTAACAAGTCAGGAACCAACTGAAGCATAAGTGCTTTGTGTACCGTATTGTTTGGACTTCAGTGTATCAGGAACTAGTAAAATACTCTGTGCAAAGAAGTGACCATAGAATCCATGCTGTATTGAGAAAGCATCATATTAATTAGAGTATATAGATAGAATTAACTGGTATAAGGTAAAATTGGAAACATATAGGCATGTGGGCTCAATATTGTATATCTAATTATAAAGTCTTAGTGTTACTCAATAATGACTTGTCAAGGACAAGATAGGAAAAGAAAAAAGCCTGCCCAAATTGTGGCTCCTGTCTTCAATAGCACCACCTTCTTTACTTTTTTTGAGGAAATAATTGTATGATGCAATCATGGGAATGAATTTATTCTAGGAATATGTTTATTAATTTCTTTGAAAACTAACTCCAGAGATTTAAGCCATAGTTGTATATTTGACAGTTTTGGAGACTTGTGTAACCTGTATTTTGGCACTGAAATTCTGTGATCACTCAGAAACAATTGATTTAAAGTTAAGAATTAAGAAAAATATGTCTTCCCTGTTTTTATTTTAACTTAGGTACACTTGTAGCTTGGGACCAAAGCTTTCAGTTTGGGTTTGGAGCTGGTGTTCCTCCAGCCATTTTCCATGAGTCTTTAATATTTGTTTCTCTAAAGGGATCAAGAACTTTACAGCAGGCATAAAATCATTTTGCATTACTTTTTCAGTACTGCATCTTTATGGTTGTCTCCCCAGTATATTAAAAAAAAAAAACAGCTTTTTTTCACATGTCACTCCTCCTTATTAAATTTTTTAAATGTTTAGATTAGTTTTTAATTTAAAAACTTAATTTGCTTTAGTACAGCTGTCATAAACTAGACGGCAATAAATAATTGTTAGTTAACAAGCATAGAATTTAACTGGGATCTGAAGGGAGATAGCCACTAGCCATAAATATTGCTTCAATAGAATTTTATAAAGATGTTGTGTTAAAACAATAAAATAATCAAGTGAAAGTCACAGAGTATTTGAAAATTAAAATTCTTGAAGTAATGAAAATGCCATAGATTTGTACATCACACATAGCTTAGCTCTGGCTTTGCCACTGATGTGTGAACATAAACAAGTTATATAATTTTTCTGAGCTTCGGTTTTGTTTCCTTAGTAAAGAAAAATGAGGTAATAGTCCAGAACTAAAGAGTTCTAAGAGGGTTAAATAAGACACTGAGTTCAGTTAGTGCCAGACAATGTTAACCATCTCAATTACATTTGATATTTTTCTTGCCGCTGACATCTTTGCAAACTAGAAAATCATTAGTATTATAAAACTCAGTCTTACTGATGGTATAGTTAGCTTTGTAATAAAGAAACTCTTAAGAACTGTACACTAATGGGCATTTAGTTTGAAAAGAACGTTTCGTGGTTTGCCTTTACACTTACTTTTAAAGTAGATCCTGATTCTGAAATATTTTCTTTTAACAGGTTGTAAAATTAAAGCACTGAGAGCCAAGACAAACACGTATATCAAGACGCCTGTTCGTGGTGAAGAGCCCATTTTTGTTGTCACTGGACGGAAAGAAGATGTTGCCATGGCCAAAAGAGAAATCCTCTCGGCTGCAGAGCACTTCTCTATGATTCGTGCATCTCGAAACAAAAATGGCCCTGCACTGGGAGGGTTATCCTGTAGTCCTAATCTGCCTGGTCAAACTACGGTCCAAGTCAGGGTCCCCTATCGTGTGGTAGGGCTAGTAGTTGGACCAAAAGGAGCAACAATTAAGAGAATTCAGCAGCAGACCCACACATACATAGTAACTCCAAGCAGAGATAAGGAGCCAGTCTTTGAAGTGACAGGGATGCCCGAAAATGTTGATCGAGCACGGGAAGAAATAGAAATGCATATCGCCATGCGTACAGGAAACTACATAGAGCTCAATGAAGAAAATGATTTCCATTATAACGGTACCGACGTGAGCTTTGAAGGTGGCACTCTTGGCTCTGCATGGCTCTCTTCCAATCCAGTTCCTCCTAGCCGTGCAAGAATGATGTCCAACTATCGAAATGATAGTTCTAGTTCTCTAGGAAGTGGTTCCACTGATTCCTATTTTGGAAGCAATAGGCTGGCTGACTTTAGTCCA
Organism: Microtus ochrogaster; assembly: GCF_000317375.1. Lineage (NCBI taxonomy): Eukaryota > Metazoa > Chordata > Mammalia > Rodentia > Cricetidae > Microtus > Microtus ochrogaster. The sequence goes on from NC_022020.1 coordinate 58,031,637, forward strand.
ACGAGCCCATTTAGCACAGGAAACTTTTGGTTTGGAGATACACTACCGTCTGTAGGCTCAGAAGATCTTACAGTAGACTCTCCTGCCTTTGACTCTTTACCAACATCTGCTCAAACTATCTGGACTCCATTTGAACCAGTTAACCCACTCTCTGGCTTTGGGAGTGATCCTTCTGGTAACATGAAGACTCAGCGAAGAGGAAGTCAGCCATCAACTCCTCGTCTGTCTCCTACATTTCCTGAGAGCATAGAACACCCACTTGCTCGGAGGGTTAGGAGCGACCCACCTAGTACAGGCAACCATGTTGGCCTTCCAATATACATCCCTGCTTTTTCTAATGGTACCAATAGTTACTCCTCTTCCAATGGTGGTTCCACCTCTAGCTCACCTCCAGAATCAAGAAGAAAGCATGACTGTGTGATTTGCTTTGAGAATGAAGTTATTGCTGCCCTAGTTCCATGTGGCCACAACCTCTTCTGTATGGAATGTGCCAACAAGATCTGTGAAAAGAGAACGCCATCATGTCCAGTTTGCCAGACAGCTGTTACTCAGGCAATCCAAATTCACTCTTAACTATATATATATATACATAAATACTATATCTCTATATGGACTCATAAAGGCATGGGTATCATGGTACCCCCAGAAAACTTCCTAATGAATTCTTATGACTGTTATCAGGCTTTATTGGGATTAGGCTAAAGTTGTTAGTACACTTATAAAAGGCTGCTATGGTAACACTAAACCTGAGTGGTCTCTTGTCTATTAGTTTGGTTTGAATTATTAATGCTATCTTGTAGACTCAGAGACATAGCTTGTATAAGAGTTTTTAAAGCTGAAGTTCTACTTGGCTGTGTAACCTAGGAGCAAAATGTATCCACCTGAGACTATAGCAGTGGGTCCCAAAGCCTAGCCACATTAAGAGTTTATGGAGGGTGCCTGGCATTACAGATGACTGACACTTCCAGTGCTGCCTTCTTTACACTGCCAGTTTTGACAAAACAGGTTTGTTTTTTATTTTACAACAACTTCTGCCTAATTCTGCAGGATTGCAAGTAACTTTTTAAAGCATTGTGATTACTTATAGTAATAATAGGGCTGATGGCAGTTTACTAGATCACTGGTTATAATTTGGGACAAAAACTGCTACATTGACTTTCATCTCGCCCAGAGTGCTCAAGGCTGGTGTGTTCAGTGGATCAGGAATACAATTGTCTTGGATTGTAAATTCCTACCCATTGCCTCCCTTGGTGAATGTGGAAATAGTCACCTGCATTTTCCCATTTCAGGATGGGCTTTGGGATACACCTATATCGGCTGAAAAATTGGAGAATGAGAACATTCCATTCATTAGTCTGATCAAGCTATTAATATTTAGACTGTAGATCAAAATGTGAAACATTTTATGTTTAATCCATATTTGTCTTGCACATTATAAATATATTTTTATTTTTTAGTAATGTAGGGGATGGGGAGGGAGATAATAATGCCCTTGGCATAATTCATGAAAGCAGCTGTGACAACCTCCAATCAGTTTACTTCATTTCAAACCTATTTCCAATCACAAAGAAAGATTTCTTTAAAACACACTTGTACATTTCACCTGTGGATGTTTTAACTTCATCCTCAGTATGTCCCCGATTTTGCTGGCATTGAAAGGACAAAACATTATACTGGTGGGTTTTTCTACTAATTATTTTTTTGAAGCGTTATTTTCCCAACACAAAAGAGCTTTTTTTCTCAGTATAACAAAAATTGAAATCTTCTGTGTATTCAATAGCAAATAGACAAATTTTATTTTTTATTTCCACTTGAAGAGTTACATTTCGTATAAAGTTTACAAATAACGGTTTTTATTTTGATTTTTCAGTATAAAAAAGTTGCCTTGATGGCATATTATGATGTAATGCTAACTGCTTGTAGGATAGTTAATTGTCAGTATTGAAACCTAATCTCTAGCTGCCGTCTTGTAGATATGGACGAATGTCACCAAGCATGTGTTTTATATTTTGTTGCATCGTACACTGCAACTAATAAGCCAAGGAATCGACATATATTAGGTGCGTGTACTGTTTCTAAAAACCACAAACTAAGAATGATAAATTATCAATATAGTTTAGTATTTGCTAATTTTACTACACTCTTTTGTTATGTATATGTAGGGAAGTCATAGGGATTATAAATTCAATTTGAGTAAAGTTTAAAACCATATATTTTATGATAAAGGGCCTTTAACTTAAGATGGCCAAAGCACTGATATTATATATTTGCTGTAAAGAGAATTATAAGAGTTTTATTTTTCTGATATTAAAAGTTACTTAATAAAGACTTGTTTCCATTAACTTGAATGTATTCTCCTTGGTGTTTTTTTTTATATATATAACTTATCATTTAGTCTTACACTGGGGAAACTACTTAACAATATGATTTTCTTACCAAATTTTCCCGCTCTAATGCTCTTGGTTGTAGTGTCATGAGAAGAGAGAGAGAGAGGAGAGAGAGAGAGAGTGAGTCCATCAGTTAGTGTTTGCAGGCACACATGCTCCTGCTATTAAATATGCCATTTCTAGTCTACATTTACCTCTTCTGTCATTGTCTACCTTACTTTATAAGACGGGGTCTCTTATTCAACCTGGAGCTCTGATTCTGGTAGACTGGCTGGCCATAGAGCTCCAGGGATCCGCCTGTCTGGGCCTGCCACATTCCACCCCCAGAACTGGCATTGTGAATACACACTGCTGCTCATGGCTTTTACATGGGGTCTTCATCCTTGCACAGCCCAGCCCTTCACCAGCTGGTCATCTCCCCAGCCTGAAAGTTCAGGTTTTAAATTTTTTATTAAAACTACCTTCTGAAAGACCATAAATGGTTGACAAAAATATTAAACCATTTCCAATCAGAATCAATTTTTGCCATTTGGGTAAAAAGAATAAAGGAATCTGTAAAGTTGATTTAAAGTAATTAAATTCCACTCTATCTGCAGAGGTTTAACCCCACCATAGCAAGTCTCTTCATTGTAGGGTTTTGACAGAGACCGCTGGAAAACTAGAATGTGTAGATTGATGGGCAAGAACAGACTGTGTATAAGAATAGAGGCTTTCGCCTTTAATCAGCACTCGGGAGGCAGAGGCAGGCGGATCTCTGTGAGTTCGAGACCAGCGTGGTCTACAGAGCTAGTTCCAGGATAGGCTCCAAAGCCACAGAGAAACCCTGTCTCGAAAAAAACAAAAAAAAAAAAAAAAAGGAAAGTAAACTATTAGCGTAGAAACTAAGTTATTCTGAGGGATTTTCCTCCAGAACTACACACTGCTCCATCTGCTACCTGCCCTCCTCCCCCTTAAATTTCTGTGTTTCTCATTCAGAAACCTTAAAAACATCAAGGAGTTAAAAGTAGTGAATCTGTTGTGTTTTCCATGTCAATGTATATCTACAATTTAATGGTTGCAATAATACTATTCCATACCTCAGCCATGTACTGTTGCCACTAAGTAACTGGGAAGTGGAACGTTGAAAGATGTAGGACATTGGAAAGCCTAATGAGATTACATTTAATACATACTAAGAATACATTTCCATTTGAGTATCTCTTAGTAACTTTCTGTTTAAGCTGAGCGTGTGGAATTAACAAAAGTTAAAGGTAATTGAATTGTCCTGCCATTGAGGTTTCTGCTACAGGACTCTGGTGGTACACACTTTAATTTAGCGTCTGGGAGGATCTATGAGTTCCAGGCCAGCCGGGGCTACATAGAGATCTCTGCTACTTATGACTTATTTTCTCTCAGTTTTAAAAGATACCATCGTTCAGTGCCAGAGCACTTCAGCAGGGAAGAAAGCGATCAGAGATTTAAAATACCTAAATTCATTGATCAAAGATGGAGGTCATTAAGGAAAAGAAAATATGAAAAGAAACCACACATCCCTAGGCCCTCATGACTTTAGATCCCCATTCCTATCTCCTGGTAAATGGGTGCTTGTAACCCAGGGACAAAGGAATTACAGAATTAGTTTTCCAGCTGCCTTTGGATACTCTTAAAATTATAAATCTCTTATGTGTCCGAGCACTGTGAATACCTTTTTTACTATAGACTCGAGAAATACCGAGCTAGACTCACTAGAGCAAACTAAAAACTGACTTAGTAACTTAGTTCCTTAAATGGTAGAGCTAAGAGGTAGAGCACTGGGCCTAGGAGGTGTAAGGTTCAAGTCCCAACAATATTGGAACCATCTACAGTCACCATCTTTTTTTTTTTAAATGTTTACTGGTGTTTGTTTTACCTGTGGAAGGGTGTTGAGTGCCCTGGAACTGTAGTTACGAGTAGTTGGGAGTGGCCGTGTGAGTGCTGGGCATTGAACCTGGGTCCTCTACAAGAGCAGTTAGTGCTTTTAACCACTGAGCAATCTCCAGTCCCTCAGTCACATCATCCTAAAGGTTGAATAAATCCTTAAAATGTAAGACAATTTTGATGGAGTTTTGTTAATTATAATATTCTTAGACAAGTTAGCAATTATGTATTCAAAAGTAAAACTTTGAGTTTCTTTATGTTATCCTAACGTAAGATAATAATGTTAGTAAGAGAATAATTAAACTGGAAATTAAATTGTAGAAATTCCCATTTTAAAGCATCAAGGCTCATAACTTTGTAACATTTTGCAAGATGAGAGTCCGTGAAACTTTGACCTGATTCGCCCCCCACAATTTTAAGGAAATTACCAAGACACAAATGAGTTAGTTTCAGGTCTACTTTGAGTCAGATGTGCTATGGGGTATTGCAGATAAACAATTTAAAATAGAAGCGATGTCAAGGATTGAAAGGATTCCTGATAATCTTATAGTTAGCCAATTCTAATAAACATTTGTAAGTTATCTCGATTGAAAGTCTTAAGTTTATTAGGTAATATGGTATAATTGTTTGAAATTATATGACCTCAATATATGCTTTAGCTATATCCTTTCCATCTCTAAGCAACTGTAAATAGCCCATACTTGCTAAGAAACTATATACAAGGTAAAATTTTCTGGAAGGCTCCTTCACAAGAAAAAGTAGATATACTCCTTATTCCTTGTTGACAACATGGTTTGTTGTCAAAAAAAAAAAAA
>NC_022020.1:58037199-58069818 GCF_000317375.1 Microtus ochrogaster
CTCTGCCTCCCAAGTGCTGGGATTAAAGGCGTGCGCCACCACCGCCCGGCTCCCACCCCTTTTTTGAAGCAAGATCTTGTTTTGCATAACATAAACTGGCCTCAAACTCAGATTCCTCCAGGCTCTTGAGTACTGGGAATATATGTGTTCTTTTGGTTTGGTTTCATGTGATCATGGGAATGGGCCCATATATATTAGGCAGGTGCTACCACCAAATTCTGCCCCATCCTGTAAAGCTACGTACTTAAAATAGCCTTTGCTACCTAAGGACTTTGTTTCTAGACTACAAGAAAACCAAGACTGGGCTCTGAATGAGGCTTTATGAAATTAAATGGCAACAACCAGGCTGACATTCCACACGTTTGTTTCCTCTCCAGTGGAAACGCACATTGGAATGCTGGAGGGTCTTCCCTAGACGCCGGACAGCTCCTTTATCCGACTAGGGTTAGCATTGAGCAGAAGGATGAAGGTTCACCAAATTCAGACTTTGAGAGCTGCTGTCATTTGAATCTGAGAACACCATCTCCAAAAACATGCTTTGGCTGGACTGTCCTCAGTAGCCTTTCTTGACTGCGTTTAAACCAGAGAGATAAGGTCCTGTTCTCAAGATGAGAGATTGGCAAGGAGAATATATGGCCATCTTTTCCCAAGCAGGAGATTCCTAGTTCTTGTAAGATCCTTCTTCATGTCAGAGCTTATAATCAAGGCTTGCAGAGTGAACAGCCCTTTCTGGATGTTCCTTTCATTTCTCAACCTTTGAAGCGTTTTCAGGTCCTGCCCTTTGTGTAATCTGTCTCCCAAGAAGTGGGTTTTAGAGCCTTCTTCAGGAATAGCGCCTATGGGTGTCCCTTCTACCAGCACTGCTGTTTGGACGCACTTCGATGCGACCCTCTCTAAGCAGAAGACAGAACCCTTCCACTACGTCTCTGTCACTCAGGTTTTTAATTTGAAGTTGACCAGCAAAGAGGGTTGTCCCACCTTCTGGAGTACATCTGAGCTCTTAGTCACTCCCCATTCTTTTCAAGTCCTGAGGATTGTGCCTAGGTTGCTTCTGAGCTAGGCCTGCAAATCTCCTAAGACACAGTGATGGGGTTTCACCCCTTGTAGTTCAGGATTCCTTTTTCCCTGCCTTCCTTAGAGGGTATCTACTTCCCTGTCTTGCTGACTCTATACTTTGGGTATTGTTTTGTCCATCTGTGAATTCAAATACCTCTAGAGACTATGCGAAGCACAAAAGAATCCCAGAGTTGCTAAGAAGTAGCTAATTTGGTCTCCTACCTAGCTACCTCCTGGTTCTGGTTCTCTGTAAAGTGCAGCAGGATTCTGTCCCAAGGAACAATAGAGTGAAGGAAAAGCTTGAGTTTCGGGAACTACCTCTAGCCTGGTGATGGTGGCGCACACCTTTAATCCCAGCACTCGGGAGGCAGAGGCAGGCGGATCTCTGTGAGTTCGAGACCAGCCTGGTCTACAGAGCTAGTTCCAGGACAGGCTCCAAAACCACAGAGAAACCCTGTCTCGAAAAACCAAAAAAAAAAAAAAAAAAAAAAAAAAAAGAAAAAGAAAAAAAAGAATTTAAGTAATTGGCTTAAAGTAAAAATTTAAATCTGAAAAAAATAAAATCCCTGAAGTCAAAGTGCATCTTCAAAAGATTCCATTGACAATGTCCCCTTTATTGCTAAACCAAGTATTTTTTCATTTTAATTCTTAACTTTCTTAATTCCTAGAAACAGCAATCAGAAGATTAGCAACATACTTCAATACGATACAGTTAATTTGTAGTCTCAAGACATTAATGACCATGAAGGGTTTGGCCTACATTGAGGGACCAAATCTTGTTTCAGAGTTAATTTGTAAAGTCACTAGTTATTAAAGTGAAATGTCAGAATCAACCAAAACTGGTGGGATCTGTATTTTTCTTTACTTCATCTTTAAAATATACATGAGCAAATTGTGGCCTAGGCAGATGACCTTGTTGTCTTTTTTCAGCGCTGTGCAAGCTTCCACTTCGTACTTTCCTCATCCCAGGGAGGAATTCGCACATGAGGAGTGGGTTCACACTGCGATGATGCCCGTTTTCCCCAGCGGCGGAGCGGACAGCGCATTTCGGTCCCTACTGTTCCTATTTTGCAGTTTTGGTTTTGGTGACAAAGTTCCTGCCATAGGGGCTGAAGAGATGATGTATTGGTGAAGAGCACTGGCTGCTCTTCCAGAGGCCGAGTTCAATTCCCAGTACCCACATCTAGTACTAGGGCTCACGACATCCTGTATTCCATTTCCAGAAGCTGTGATGCTCTCTCTGGCCTTCAAGAGCAACAGCACACAGCATGGCTATAGACACACATGCAGGCAAAACACCCAGACACATAAAATTATGTTCTAAAGCCGGGCGATGGTGGCGCACGCCTTTAATCCCAGCACTCAGGAGGCAGAGGCAGGCGGATCTCTGTGAGTTCGAGACCAGCCTGGTCTACAGAGCGAGTTCCAGGACAGGCTCCAAAGCCACAGAGAAACCCTGTCTCGAAAAAACCAAAAAAAAAAAAAAAAAAATTATGTTCTAAAACTACCTGAGGTAACGTAGGAAGAAAGATGTGTTCGATTCAGGGCCAGAGATCTCCTTCGCTTGGTTCCGTTAGGACCCTGAGTTGAGCAGAATATCATTGGCAGATGGCATGAGGTGAGGGAAATTGGCTCCCCTCATTAGTGGACAGGAAGTACTGTTTCAAAGGCACACTCCAAATGCTCCCCCCCTGCCCTGCGCCTCACCTTTAACAGACCTTTCAGCCATGAACTCACCAACTAATGGTTTTCTCCGCTGGTGAAGTTAGTGTCCGCACGCCCATTTGCCTCAGTAGTACAACTAGCGGGAGACCAAGCCTTCAATACGTAAACCTTCAGGGACATTTTATATCTAAACCTTCAATTTCCAAACTAGAACATCATGTGGCCTAAAGCCTACTTCAGTCCATCCAGTGAGGAGTCAGTCTTGAGTCTCCTGCCTTTAATGTGCCCTTGAATTGCCTCGGATTATCCTGAAAGGCCTTTGATGGCTGATGGCGTCGTCAGATGCTGTCAGAGCCCACACTTAGGAGGCTGCTTGCTTCCACTTCCGGCACTGGTCAAAGCCCGAATTCTCTCTTTAGGTCCAGGTTTCCGCTTTATCGTTATCGCTGTTCGAGGCTGGCTACTTTGTCAGGGAGGCAGTGAGCAGAACTCTCCCGTACAGTGTTTACTGCCTTCTACCCACTAGGTGTCAGTAGTACGTAGACACGCTTGACTTCTGACATTGCCAGCTCCACCCTGGAGGGTAAATGTGTCCCTTTTTACTAACCTTTGCTTGAATCAAATGGAAAATGGAAACCTCACTTGACCTGTTGCCCTGAACAAGTCCTAGGTAGTAGGGCAAGCTAGGAAAAAGGTTTCCCATGAGCTAAAATGCCTGCCACTCTAAGGATTTGAATTAACCATGCCACTAAATGTTTCATATGCAGCCACACCTAATCAGACTCTGGAAGGGAAGTAGTATCCCTGACAGAAGAGAAGGCTCAAAGTCGTGAGCTTTCCTACTGCCACACAGTATGGGAGTTTAGGTCCGTACCTGTGCGATTCTGATGCGTGTCACCTTCGCAGGCTCACAGGCTTCCACACTGCTGCCTGCCCTGGGCAGCTTCCCTTCCTGACACGCTGCAAGTCAGTAAACCTGAGCCTGAGGTCTGCTTTACCATCTGTCTCTCTCCCGTCCCAGGTGCCCAAGAGCAGCTTAGCTGCTGGGATGCCTGGCCGCGGTGCCGGGATCAGGGGACATGCCTTACAGTCACAGACGGGCACCATCTGGAAGACTCCCAGCAGCACCGAGTCCCCTAATCTGTTTGGTGCTGGGATTAAAGGCGTGCGCCACCACCGCCCGGCAGATCACAAGATTTTATTTAAAAGCGTGGGACACCTGCCCTTCTCCAGGATGTCTCCGTTCTCTCCCGGTTTTCCCTTTGGTCCTTTCCCGGTAAGAGCCACCACCTCTTGGGCTCAGTAAGTACTGGGAGTGTTTGTTGTCACGTGGGGCTTTAAGGCAAGTCCTTCCTCAGTGACTTACTCTGGCATCCTTCGTTTGTTCTTCTTTGTCAAAGGATGGAAAGAGACCCTTGAATGGGAGTCTGAACCGTGCCAAGACCGGACCTAAACCCGGCTTCGAGCTTAAGGGAGGAGTGATCCGATCCGGCAGAGTTCCCCAGAGCCTTTGTCTCTGTCATTCCGATCTTGAGGAACTCAATGGATCTTACCGGGAAAGACCCAAAGCTGAGGGAGTGTGCTCAGCCTCGACTTACAACAGCAAACCCTCCCCTGAGACCTGTTGCCCAATATCCCTGAGCCCTGGAGTCACCTGGGAACACTTGAGACTGATTGGCTTCTGCCTTCAGAGGGCTCAACCAGAGCTCCGCTGCATTGTGGGAAAGGCGGTTCACCTCTCCCAGCCCGCTTTCAGCCAAGAGCCTGAAATGGCTCAGAAGGTATGTGTTCTTCAGTCACAAAGAACTATTCTCAGAACGTTTTTTAAATATAAAACTGCCTCTAACTGCTTGACTCCCCACACACCCTTTCGGGAGGAAAGCAATCCCGGAGAAGATGTTCCCACCCCTCCTGTGTTACTGCTCTCAAAAAGCCCTCCTACGGTTTCCTCTAGCTGCTGGGTCATGGGAGGACACTGGCCAGCTTCGCGGGAATGACAGTTGTTTGTCTAGGGCTCTGGCTGCCCAGTGTGGGAATCAATAGATCAGGTTCCTTTAGCCCCAGGGCCAGTTGCTTCTAGAAACAAGTACAAAAGGACCGGGAGGCACTCTCCTGAAACATTCTGTTTCCACCGGAAAGGCAACACAAATGGAGACCCTGGCAGTCATCAGCAGGAGCTGGTAAGGCCCACAGAGGAGGGGATGGAGGTGGGGGAGACCCTTCTCCAACTCAGTTCTCAGGCCTGGTGCTCCTGGAGGTAAAGGTTCTACCCTGGGCGGTATTAACAGGGACCGTCCTGCCAATCCATGAGAGCAGTCACCGCACTTTAAAGATGGGGTGGGGAGAAGACTGAGACATTTCTAGAACTGAGACCCCCAAATCTAGAACAGTAAGTACGAGCCACCGCCAGAGTCACCCTCAGAACTGCCTTATTGTCTTTGGGTTTTTTAGAACATTTCAGCATTTAATTCCGAGACCACGGCTTATATTAAATAGAGTTCAACAAAGGCCCTTGGATATGAAGTAACTCATTCACAAAATGCCATCTGTAATGTTGTTCATTATAACCAGACTCCAGAATGTTCGTCCCTGTCATCCTCCATCCCTGAGCCCCTCCTGTGTGCTGTGGCTTATCTGGAACGCTCTGCATGGTCCCCTTAGCAGGATCAAAACAGGAATGGGGGTGTCTTTTAGGGTGGTCTTGGTCCCACAGCAGCGCCACCAGGAGACACCCTATGCTTTATCACCCTCGAGGCTCTCCAAGGGGTTTGGTCAGACGACACACATTCTGACTAACTGGCCTAAGGGGGAAACAGACTCTAAACAGCTCAGACCTGGGTGGTCATCGGCTTCCAAACAGCTCAGGGACTGTGTTAGTCTCGTGCAGGGAGCCAGTCTAAGCCTGTGCTGAGGGTGGAGCTGCGGGCCTTTTCAGAGGAGGGATTGGAAACAGTAAATCTGGAGAGTAACCAGGTAGAGGAAGCAGAGAAAAAGGGCAATCCTCAGCCCCCAGTTCAGACACTTAGCTGCAAGGCCCAATCATGAGAACGGTTTAGCCAAATGCATTTTCTGGCCTGGGCTGGAAATTCTGGCAGGGATGTGGGGTACTAGCTGGTCTCACCTGCAGCCCTCACCAGGGCCAACCAGATGGTTGGGGATCTCCAGCTCAGGCCCTCAGAAAACCCATCCAGCCGTGGCTCCTTCCCCGGGTCCCCCTCCATTCTCCCCACCCCCCACCTCCTCATCACCAGGGAATACTTAGTTCATTAAATCAGGACTCTTAGTTGGGGCCTGATCTGTCTCATTGCGTGAGTGGAGAGACCCACTACCAAGATTTCCAAATACTTATCACAGACCTTGCTTGAACAGAAAGGCGGGACCGGGGGATGGTAGCTGGCTGACAGCTCTCACCCCAGTACCCTCAGAAAAATCCTTCACCAGCCACCTCACCTCATCCAGGTCTCTCCAAGTTATCCAGTCACGTGAAAGAACAACACATGACTCCGTCTTCAGCTACAGGGGTCCTCACTGCCCACCCAGCTCTCCTCAGGAAAGTCTTCCATGCATCCTGCTGATGGATAGTGAATCCCAGCCTGCTGGGCAGCTGGGGTACTGGAGTGAGGGGACGGAGCAGGAGAGGGTTCTGAACGGACACAGGTGGCCAGTTTGCACAGCCAATATAGGTCATTATAAACAATGAAAACTCTAAGTGATGCGATTTGTTGCAACAGCTATGGCATGGGCTCAGATGTGGGTTTGTGTTTTTAGGAGCGGGCATGCTCTGTGCGTAAAGCAGAAACAGAACAAAGTGCCATTTCTAAAGCCGCTTGCTGAGCCGGGCGATGGTGGCTCACGCCTTTAATCCCAGCACTCGGGAGGCAGAGGCAGGCGGATCTCTGTGAGTTCGAGACCAGCCTGGTCTACAGAGCTAGTTCCAGGACAGGCTCCAAAGCCACAGAGAAACCCTGTCTCGAAAAACCAAAAAAAAAGGTCCTTCTCTTCTCGAGGCTGAGGAACCTCTGCCATGGCAGAATAAAAATTCCTCTTGCTATTTATTGCAAAAAAAAAAAAGAAAAGAAAAGAAAAAAGAAAAACAAAAAAAAATAAAATAAAGCTGCTTGCTGCCGGGCGGTGGTGGCGCACGCCTTTAATCCCAGCACGCGGGAGGCAAAGGCAGGCGGATCTCTGTGAGTTCGAGACCAGCCTGGTCTACAGAGCTAGTTCCAGGACAGGCTCCAAAGCCACAGAGAAACCCTGTCTCGAAAAACCAAAAATAAATAAATAAATAAATAAATAAATAAATAAATAATAAAGCCACTTGCTGCATGCTTTGGAACTGCTGCAGGGGTGCAGTTGCCATTCACACTGCAACTTGCTTTGCTGTCCAGGTAATATGCAATTGCTGTCTTTCTCGGGGCCCTGGTCTTCTCAGGTGACTTGTGGACACTGGGTACCACTAGAAGCTGTGGTTTCTAGAAGCTGTGACGGCCGTAAAAACAAGCAACCCTCACAGTTAAAGACATGGTGGTTTCTAGAAATGGCTCCTGTATGCCAGAGTTCCTGATTGTTAGTAAAGAAAGTCGATCATTGTCATTTGTGACTGACCCTCCTCAGACTTTCAAAGGGACCAGCACGGGGGACACAGAGCCTTTATTTACAAGGTTGGTTTAAACGGTGTGTAGGTGCTGTGTCTGTCATAAGCAGGGAAGGTCAGCTAGCTTCCTGAGGTGACGAAGAGCCATGCCTGGCTTTACTGGAGTATGAGGAAACAACCAGGAATGTAAGTCGCCAGGTAAAAAGCCTTAGAATCGCTTCTCGCTTCTCTTGCACAAATGCAAAGGTCTCCAATTTGTCAAACTGAAAACTGGAGTGAGGAGCCAGACCTTTAGCAGAAAGCGGTAGAACTGGCCAATCTTCATGTCAGAGCGGCCCTTTCTGTCTCAAAGCGTTTCCAAGCTATTGTCTTCCTTTGTGAAATCAGGAGTGCAGATCTTGGGTGGCACTTGCTTCGAGTTCATTGTTAGTGAGCTGGAGCTGAAGTTAGAAGCTGGGACCCTGTGTGCTCTCCTCAAAGGAGGGCCCCAAGGAAGCTTTGACCCTCTGAAAGGCAGGGTATCTGGAACTCAGGGACAAGCAGATATTTTTCTCACAAAAGAGGGAAGCATAAATAGTCTGTGTGACACAAAATGGCACAGGCTGCACGGCAGGCGAGTGACACTAGCGTGTGACTTTAGTAAGATGTCTGTAGCTCACAAATTCCTGAGGGTTTCCAGAGACTTCTAAGTAAAAAATTAGCACTGTCATGAAGGCCAGAACTTACTTAGTTTGTAAGGCCATGCATAAACAGGCGCTGGCCAGATTTGGACCTTGGGCCATAGCTCTAGTGTCTTCTATCAGGAGCTGTGCTTTGAGAGTAAAAATTTAAAAGACAGAACAGGAGGGGAAACTGAGAAGGAAAAGAACACACACACACACTCTCTACAGGGTGCCCCAGACAGGGTGGTGGAAGATATTGACTGGCTACAGGTACAGGTACCTGCTGTGCCCCGGGACTGTCTGGAGGGCAGTGACAGCCCACTGTGCCATTTTTGCAGCTACTGAATTTGAGGTACTCCCGGAAACCATCAGACCTCACGAGAACAGAGGCCCTGATGCAGGCCCCCTGTGGGTCAGCTGACTAGGAGCCAGATGCTATCTCCTGCCTGCCCCTGGCTGCAGCACTCACCCCTCCTCCCCACACAAGCTTGTGAGGGTCCTTCCTTAACCACAAGGAGGCTGAGAGGCCAGATTGTTCCACATCGCTGCAATATCTGGGGTATTTGAACCATGCCGCGCTGCAAGTTTCGGGTTTTGAAGTGTTTAGATTTCAGATTTTCAAGTGAATGACACACAGCTAAGAAGGTCTATGGAAATATTCTAGAACCCCCAAACTGGGTGTCTGAGCTACGCCTATTCTTCTCGTTCTAGATAAGAGGCACCCATCCACATCGCATACAGTTCCCTGATATCATCACCACTTTACAGGCGGGAAAAAAACCTAAGGCGCAAAAACTAAAGTAACTCACTCAAGGCAGAGCAGAGGTCCATCCACGTCTAACTTCAAATTCCTTTTCTTTTCTTTTTTTCTCTCCACGTAGTCCTGGCCCTCCTGTAGTTTGCAGTCTCTGTAGCTTGTTTATGTAGACCAGGCCGGCCTCAAACTCACAAGAGATCAGCCTGCTTCTGCTTCCCGGGTGCTGGGATTAAAGGCGTGTGCACCACCACACCCAGGTAACTTTCTGATTCATCTTCCCAGCAGTTTGGTGTCCATGAAAACCACATAGAGATATGTCCTTCTAGATGAAGAACCACAGGAAAGCCTGCATTTATATGTGTTTATTCATTAGTGGTATGTGTCGTGTCAGAGGGATGGATAACTTTGTTAATGCCAATTCACTCACCAGATGCCCCCCAGTTTAACTTGCAGTGGACAACCTACAAAGATTTTCTGGAGTGTGGTCACATTGGATCAGCACACCATAAGTGTGCTGGGTGTATACAATGGGCTTGGCTCTTTTACACATTTGCCCCCAGGTTCATGACCATCTGTAGAGTCAGCTGCATCTTACACTGTGTGAAGATATATCACCGTGATTGGCTTATTGAAAAACTAAATGGCCAGTAGTTAGGCAGGATTTTTCAGGACAGTGGTTCTCAGGCCAGTCAGTGGGCTCCTCATCACTGCTCCCAGCAACCCTGCTCAGACTCATTCATGGTGTTCCTATGCTAATCCTGCCCTTCCTACAGACAGTCATGGCCACATGCAAGGCCAAGGAGTCTGCCTCTGACAGGAAGGCTGGACACTGGTCTTTTCCTTCCAGCCAGTGACTATCCAACCTCTCCACCTGCTTCTGTTGTTGCCATCTAGACTGTGATCGTTTCCAGACAGCCGAAGCATCTCTTTGGAACTTATTTTTAAAACCGTAAATGCTCACATCCCGCCCAGTGGTGAGCAAGAGGAAGGAGTCTCCTGTTGACTCCAAGTCACCTGAAGCCAGAAACCCACCGCGTTGGATCGGGTCCTTCAGCTAGAAGGTTGAGACAGAGATGAACCAGGTTTCAACGCCTTGTCCATCTCTCGTGGCACTTTATTAACCCGTGCTTTGGTTAGGGGTGCCATAAGTGACCCCATTTTTGTTTTTGTTTTTCGAGACAGGGTTTCTCTGTGGCTTTGGAGCCTGTCCTGGAACTAGCTCTGTAGACCAGGCTGGTCTCGAACTCACAGAGATCCGCCTGCCTCTGCCTCCCGAGTGCTGGGATTAAAGGCGTGCACCACCACCGCCCGGCAAGTGACCCCATTTTTATCCTGACAACTTTTTTCACATTCAGCAGTTATGGGACCATATTTCAGTGGTTGAATTAGTTCAGCTTTTTGACCAAGTCCCCACCTTCACAGCTGATTGAGGAGCCACTGTTTTTACTGCCTGCCATTTGGGGCCTGGGCATTGTAGCAGTGTTCTCTTTAGTTCAAGCCCAGCTTCAACATTGCTTTATTTGTTTGGGCTTATATTATTATTTTTTTGTTTGGTTAGTTTTGGATTTTTTGAGACAGGGTTACTTTCTGAGCCCTGGCTGTCCTGTAATTCCCTCTGTAAAACCAGGCTGACCTCAGACTCAAAGATCCACCTGCCTCTGCCTCCTGAGTGCTGGGATTAAAAGTGTGAGCCGCCACTGTAACATGAGGGCTGGCTTGTTGGGTTTCTGTCCCGCCCGGTACCCCACAGCTGGCAAGCCCCAAAGAATCACACAGAGATCTCCGTAAGTTATAAAACTGATTGGCCCATTAGCTCAGTCTTCTTATTAGCTCTTGTAGCTTATATTAACCCATTATTCTTATCTATGTTAGCCATGTGGCTCAGTACCTTTCTCAGTTGGACAGGTTACATCTTGCCTGGTGTCAGGTTTGGTGGTCTGGGCAGGAATGGGAGGAATGGGCTTCCTCCTTTCCAGCATTCTCAAGGTCTCATCTCCCTGCCTCTACTTCCTGTCTGGTTGACCCACCTATACTTCCTGCCTGGCCAATCAGCGTTTTATTAAAATACATGATTGACAGAATACAGACAATTCTCCCACACCACGCCACGGCCTTGCTAAGAGAGTTGGTTTATTTAAAAGTAGATAAGGAAATCTTGAGATCCCCTTCGTGGGGACATTTCAGTTGCAGTGCCCTCCTCCCCGGAAGCGTTCACCCATGTGACAATCTAGAACTCCAGGGGTGCAGGACTTTTCTCAGCCTTGCAGTGAAACACTAGTCCTCACAGATGGATTAATCTTCCTTCCATGATCTTGAAAATCATTTGCCGTACCTCTGCTGCCTACTGAAACTGCACCTCTCTCTTTCCCCTAAAAACCACGGAGGGGCCCCTAAAGAGATATGTTTTATCGAGACGATAAAGCCATAAACGATGGCATAGTTACAAAGAAGGTTGCTGGGTTCAGGGTTCTGGGAGGTCTTGTTATCCCGCGGGAACTCCCAGCTGTGAAAGCCCGTTCCTGCCTCTCCAAACCCCGCCCTCTCAGAAAAACTGCCAAGCCCAGGTTTTTCCCCTGAAGCGGCCAGCTCCACAACCCCCACCTAAAAGCGTTGTAATTGGGCACAAACGCAGCTTGTGGAGGACGTGCCACTGCCTGCGCCTGCAAGGTGTTTAAGCCCTCTACATTAGACCCCCAAATAAACCTGTCTTTTACTTTTTAACCGGGCTTGATCTTGCCTACTGCGTCGGTGAAGAAACTTTTCATCGGGGTTCAGAAACCTATCACTCATGTCCCTTTCTCCTCCGTGACCAGGTCTTTACCGGTGAGAGTTGAACCCAGGAGTATGGAGTCTTGCCTGAAGCAGGCATGCGTAAGCAGCTCCTGGACCCTTGCCAGAGGCATCAGCCTTGTTTTCCACCGGTGGCCCAGGAGTCAGTTTGGAACTGAGATGCGGAGGAAGTACAGGGCCTGACACTTCACCAGACTCTTGTGGCATTTCTGAAATCCTATTTCCTGTCACAATCCCAAAGCAGGTGCTTTTGTTGAGTACATCTTCGGTTGCTATGCCAGTCCTTTGAGTTGCTAGTTTCTTTCAAGGGCTGAACTGCTATTTTTTTTCCTCAGGTAGAATCACTGTGAGCAACCAGGAACAGCTGAGAAGTTGTGGCCCCTCCCATATCACCCCCAAGCTACTGGGAAATAGCCACAGACTAGCTGCTTGCTCCACCATGAGCCACCCTTGAGCAGGCCCTTTGTTTTGGGGGTTCACTTGGGCAGGGTGTGTAGGCCCAGCCCCACCCAGGAAATGCAAAACAAAAACAGGCCTGTGCTCCACAGGGGACCTCGGCTCCCTGGGGTGTTGAGAGTAACAGGGACAGGCCCAGCAGAAAGCAGCCAAAGCCGTTCCCACGGGGAAAGCCAGAAAAACACACAAGTGTACAGATGGGGTCTACACACTCTCTGAGAAAGGCCACACAGCCTCTGTGACAATTTCAGTTTTATTCGAAAGAAAATCTTAAAAACCAACGCAAACATGTTCACATCACGAGTAAAAACATCTTGCAAACTACTTCCGGAGATTTCAGGACCACATAGTACTCATCTCTGAAAAGTACTAAGGGATTCAGCTTCTCCCAGATACTGGGGAGTCTGAGGCAAAAAGGATTGTGTGGTCCTAGTTCAAGATCGGCCTAGACACTGCATCCAGACCCCCACTTCTTTAATTCAGTTGATTCTAAAGACTAGAGCAGGGCTACTTCACTTAGAAACACCAGCAGGTGTCGTTCTTTGGTGAAGTCCTAGTAAAGATGGACACCATCCCTTCAGGGTGACATCGGCACAGAGCTTAGAGATTCGGAAAACAGCGGAATAGCTCTCATGAAGGTGCTGACGAGGCTGGGCTGTTTTGGGGGGCCTTGGTTAGTCATTTCTATACTTACTGGGGTTTGGGTTACATAAGAGCTGTAGAAGGACGCTGCTTGCATGACTTTATGTGGGGCTGATGTTCTATGTGTTTATATAAAATACTGTTTGTGTTTAACATGATGGGCAAAAAATTACATCAAGTCCAGAGCTGGTTTCCTCTGTTATATGACTCAGGTTTAGACACCACGACTTCTGTACTTGAATCACACGTCTACAGTCGTGGACAGCAGAGGTGGCAGCTGGAAGGATTCGAAGTGGTCGGGAGCTGAGAACCAGCAGAGGGGAGGGCGCTAGGGAGGAGTGCTGCCACTGTGCGCTTGCCAGGAGCTGCTGTGAAGCAGCAGATGGAGAGGGCGAGGGTGGAAAGAGGCAAAGCAGCTGTTAGAGAAGCAGCGGCTGGTGGGCCCGGAGGGGGCTTGTCTAGCACTGTCTCTGATCATCCTGTCTGATTGAGGCGCTCTGACTCTACTACTGTGGTCAATAAAGACAAAGTGAATTTCATGTATGTGTACTAACTGATGACTGATATTTATATGTGAACACACATGCGCTCACATAACACATGCATATGTGAGATTGCACACATGCAAATGTGCGCACATACACACACACACACACACACACACACACACACACACACACACAGGTTTCCCTAGAAAGCAACTGTAAATACCCGAAAGGTACCATAAACTGGTGAGGTCATTGCCACAGCAGCAAGAAAGCCTCCCTGACTGTGAAGGTTTGAAAGTGAATGACCCCACAGGCTCACAGATTTGAATACTTGGTCTCCAGGAAGAGGCACTGTTTGAAAGGATTGTTGGAATAGGTGTGGCCTTGTTGGAGGAAGTGTGTCACTAGAGTGGACTTTGAGGTTTCAAAACCCAAGCTAGTCCCAGTGACTCTCTCTCTTCCTGCCTGTGGGTCCGGATTGGAACTCTCAGCCACTTCTCCAGCACCTGTCTGTCTGCAGGCCACCATGCGGCCCACCAGGATAATGGACTGAACCTCTGAACTGTAAGCGAGCCTCCAGTCAAATGCTTCTTTTTCAGAGTTGCCATGGCCATGGTGTGCTGAAGACACCGCACATCTGGGTTGCATACTGAAGAGAAAGCAACCTAACCTGAGTCTGAAGCCCCCTCTCTACCCACCAGCCTTCACAGTTTCAGAGGGGATAGGGAGAGGGCGGGAGGGGAGGAGAAAGTGGTCTTACCCAGCTTTGGGCCCTATAAACTTACAATACCCATCTGTCAGGCAGGATGTAGCCCCGGTACAATAGTTGCACTATTGTGGGGATAAGCCACCTGTGATTAGATCTGAGACCCACTGAAAAGGAGGAAACCTATACCTGATACTGTAAACTTGATCAATATATAATATCAGCACTAAGGCTTAGAGAACATTTCAGAAGAGGGCGAAACAAACGTGAGAGCTGGAGATTATTAGACAGAGGGCTGTGGGTCGCTGTCTTCTGGGAGAGACACAATTACCGCGATTACGCAGCAGCTACAGACAACTGCACTAGGTTTGCACAAGAGTGGACCTGTCAACAGTCAGGCGCTGGTGGAGGAGAGGCCTAGGGAACAGCTCTTCACTATTAAACTATTGAGTACTGACAGGTTCGGGGATAAGGACAGTCATGGCCTTCAGTTGTGTACCCAGTGATGATCCCACTGGGCTCCAGCAAATAGTTCCAACCCCAACAGGCATATGGCCCTGGTTAAACTAAACTGATTGAAATGAAACCAAAAGTCATGGAACTGGGAAAAAGGGATTTGTAGGTGGGAGAGGGAGACAACAGTAGGAGTGGATGGGAGGAGAATAATCAGAATATATTATACACATAAGAGATTTTCAAAGAACAAACAACTAACAAAACATGCAGACTAGCAAAACTCAAATTACAAAAAAGATTTAGCAATGTAATGCCTAAAGGAATTTGAAAGAATTCTAGTAATATCCGAAAAAAAATACCTTAAGGTATTTTTAAGGTGATGGAAACATCACCATAGGTAAAGAAGTATTATAAAATAATAAAAGGTCTATTCATTTGAAAGACCTAACAAATCTATATCTAATAACAGCCTCAAAAACACAGAAAGCAAAAATTGATAGAACTAAGAGCAAAAATTTAGACAAATCCATAGTTACAGTGAGGGGACAATTCTGCATTTCTCCTAAAATTCTTGGGAAAAGAACAAGTCTGAAAGGGGTTAATGGCATAAACTGGAAAAAAAAATTACCTTAGCATTCAAGGACTCTGTTGGTCAGTCCCTTAGCCCTACCCCCTCCTCCTCTGAGCTGCTTTCCCTGGGCACAACCCCAGCAGCCAGCTCCAGGTGCTGGTGGTATGTCCCCTCGGCCCCACCTCCCACACCACCTGCCCCATACCTTCCTGAACCAACTACTCACATGGGCATCGGTACTTAGAAACCTCGGCTCCACCCTGTAGCTTCCCCAGAGACCTCCCCAAGTAAGCACCCAGCTACCTCGACCTCAGCTACCCCTGATAACCACAGAGTTGGTGTAACACCCGATTTTGTGTTACACCCTTGGTACAGTCCGCGCGCCACTGTACCTTACTTTGACCAAGAGATTGAAATATTGAAGAAAATCTAAGCTGAAATATATATGGAAACGAAAATTTCAAAAACTCAGTTCTAAAAAAAACTCAAGGGAAAGATGTACAATCAGGATGGATCATAAAGAGGACAGAAGTCAGGGCTTCAAGACACGGCAAAAGACCTGGACCACTTAAAGAAAATGATGTTTTTTAAAGAAGCTATTTTTTATGTCTATAATTTTTTATTAATAATTTACTTTTTGTGTTTCTATTGTTTCCTTTGGTTTTAAAGAACAGTCTCAGCAGCAATCTGTGGTCTCCCATGATCAAGCCTCACTCTGTCTCACTTCACTTCCCGTTTCCTGTGGATCAAGATGTAGAAATCTGGGGCTGGGGAGATGGCTCAGCGGTTAATACTGAAAAGATAGATACCAAATCTCCAGACAACCCTTCATGTATCTATACCCAAACAGCTACATAATAGCTGGGAAGGCCAGGGCAAGTGTTGGCGTGTCTTCCCACTGCCTGGAGAGATGGCTAGTCGTGAACCAGCAGGCAGGCCAAGGTCCCGTAGAGGTCTGGATCTCTGGTCAACTAACTGGAAGTCAGAGCCCTTAATCTGGCCCTTAGACCTGTTTGGGTTGGCTTTCGGTATTGGACCAATTATTTGAATCACTTGCCAACATTCAAACACTGGGAAACAGCAATGAAAATCCAGATTTCCGGTTTGCCTTGAAATCATAGATCTGGTGGCACGGGATTTGTTTTTCCTGCTGGCAGTGGCCTGTCGGACTCCTTGGCTGCTGTCTGCTCTGTCTGCTGCCTTCTGGCAGAGGCATCTTCCCTCTTCCCCACAGGCCAGCTGCTGGGCCGCTTCTCACAGAGTCCCCAGAGCAGAGTGTCCATCTTTTAATGCCTGCTCATCTCTACCAAAAAGCTACAAAAAGCTACAAAACAAAAAGCGGAAAGGATTTCCATGGTCTAGGGGTACAGCTTAGATGGTAGGTGCTTGCTTAAAGAACAAGCAGTCCTGAATTTGATCCCCAACACTGCATACACTGGATATGTGGGCAGGACATCTAGCACTCAGGACATGGAGGCAGGAGTAGCTGAAGTTCAATGCCATCATCAGCTGTATACCACGTTGAAGGCCAGCCTGATACACACAAAATACTGTTTCAAAACAAAAGACAGAGACGCCCCTGGAGAGAGCTCAGTCCTTAAACTCTCAAGTCAGAGGATCAATCCTCAACAGCCAAGAAATGAAAAGAGGGGAAGAAAGGAAGGCAAGGGAGGGAGGGAGGGAGGGAGGGAGGGAGGGAGGGAGGGGCACAGGCTTGTAATTCTATAGCTCAATGACCATCTTTTACTCTAGCCTATTTGGTAAGTTCCAGTTCAGTAAGAGACACTGTTTGAAAAAAAAAAAATGGCGGATAACGCCCTCCTCACACATCCCCCAAAGCTTCACTTCCTAGGAGAAAAAAGAAAAGCTCCCTTTTCTTTCAGTCCTGCTGTTTCACTGTTGGCTCCGTGGAAGCACCTGATCCTAATTTCCCATGAGGAAACTGAGGCAGTGATAAGCAGCCACGCACTGATTACAAGGAGCTTCTTGGACCGTGATATCCCAGGGCTCCTGAGCTATGGAAATTCTTTGGGCCTTCTAGCCAGGGCTAAGGGTGTTTCTGTGGCAAAGACAATTAACACAAGCCCTGGAGACAAAGCCAGCACAGCCAGTCACCCACAGTCTCCCCGAGTTTCGCTTAACACATAAAGGAAAAGGACGCAGTTGTTTAAGAACAAGAAACAGCCCGAGGAGCAGCGGCCTCTGGTGACTTCTGCTGTCACCCCCGCTTCCATCTCTCTCCTGTTTATGGGATCTTCTCAGAACCGAAGTCCCTAGCCTCGACACTGAAGGGCTTCTCCATGGGCATGCCAGTCCGTTAGCGGCCCCTTGTGAGGTGTAAAGATGTACTGATTCTGGCCCAGGGACCTGAGACCTCAGGGTGCGACGGGCCTGACGCCCCTAGAGAGGCTGACTGCTTGTGCCAGATTCTGGGAGCACGAGGGCCTGCTTGCTAGCTCCGCAAGAATGGTGTCCTTGTAGACCTCAAAACGACGTTTCAGTGTTCTCTCCCTAGAAGTCCGGCAGCAGCTTTGCTTTCTGAAGGACAGGACAGACGCGCTCCAGCAGGCCTAGGCCTCTGGCCCGGGCGCGGGCTGCTGTAAGCATGGGCGACAAATGGCGGGACCCGTTGTGCTTCTTTGGCGTGCGCTGGGCCAGGCAGGGCCGAGTCTGTGCAGCTACCGGTGAAGGAGCCGCCACAGACCGACACTGCTGCGCCTTTCGCGGGACAATGGCGACACCCAGTGGTGGTAGCAGGAACTGATAAGCACCCATGCACTGATTTCAAGTATCCTGGAGTGACACCTTCAAGGCTCTGGGATACCTGCTCCCATAACCTGATTCTCTGCATGAGCATCGCTCCTACATCCCGGCAGTCCCTGTGCGGCTGTGTGTGCAGAAGCGTCTTCACTGCAACCTCTTCCTGGTCTCTTGGCACAAGGTTTGCCTCATACCTACAATATGTCTGCCTGTTCCCAGAGTCCAGGCCACATCCCTCCTGAAAGTGCATGGTTAGGCCCCTACCTCTTTTAAAAACCAGGCGACATTCCCGGCACGTTCTGGCTTTGCTTTACAGATCACCGAACGAAGGTGTCAGCTGGGGTTTAGTGCACCTTCCTAGGCACCAGGCCCACTGTTGAGAAGTTTACACATGCTCTTGTAATTCAACACTAAGAAAGATTACTGTTGTTTACTTTAAAAAAAAAAAAGTCTTAAGAATTGTCAAAGATCCAACGGAGCCATGAACCAAACAGTGTCCGACAGATGACAAGACACTCTAGCCAGGTCAAGCACACCTCCAGGTGTCTGCCAGTTACTGCTCTGTGGGGAAATTACACGCTATAGCAGTGGGGATGTCGCTGGTGTGCTCCACTCCTGGAGTCCTGTGATCCCCGTGCCGTCATCGTGTTCCCTGGTCATTTGTCCCTCTTGCCTTGGCGTTGGGGTCAGTCCCCTGCGATCCTCAGCTTGTGACTGCCCCCCCCCAATTCTGTCTCTATAACACTGTCTTCTTGGGTGTCAGTCTGTCTGACTCCTTTTCCTGTAAGGACACTAATCCTACCGAGCCCACCTTGCCACAATCACTGGCAAAGTCTCTCTTTATGAGCAATGTCACGTTCACAGGTACCAGGGGATAGGACACCGACACGCCCTTCGTGGAGACAAACAGACACCAGGGGATAGGACACCAACCGCATCCTTCACAGAGACAAGCAGAACTCATAACAATAACAAAGGGCAATTGGCTTGTGAGCAGGGCTCAGAGGGCCCCAGGAAAGGGCAGCGGGTTTACGAGTGTTGACTTGATACTTTACTCACTGCGAAGAAGGGCTTTCTTCTCCCATGGGTCCTCCCTTTTATTGGTCCATCGGTGATGGTCTGTGGTCACAGTAATGACTGTGTTTACTCCAGGCTTAAGTGCCTGTGTTTCTCCCTCTCATATTAGGTATAAAATGGAATATTAACTTGGAATATGGCCTCTCCCTCTTGGGCAGTGGTGAGGCCATTAATGTCAGAATAAGTCAAGCCGACCTTGCCTTTCTGCAGAAGCTCACCCTCCTCTGCCTGTTCTTTAAGGCTCATCAGAGTCAGGCTTCAGCTCCTGGTTGTGGCTGCTCTTTCATTCTCAAACTCAGGAATCCCTGAGCTGTCAATCAAGCTTGATGCCCGTATCATGTCTGTGTTTAGTGGTTTCTAAAGCTGTCTTAAGTTCTAGATACTCCTTGCGAAAATTGAAAGGAAAAATTAATCTTACCTTGTGGATGCATGGGGAAATCTTAATCCATCTCATGCAATCTTTTGAGAAACATGAAAATGCACCGAAGACACAGCTGTTAGGGAATGATGCTTGCCGTGGAGACATTAACTTTCTTTCTCATTCATAGAAATATCTGAAATTAGGGCTAAGAGGACAATGGGGGGGTGAATGTAATCAAGTACATACATTTGATGTGTGAAACTGTGAAGAAGGGAAAGGTTTGGAAACTGCCCACAACCTAGAACAAATAACTTCCCTCTTGTCATATGCATATTCTAAATAAATATGAAGTCACCCAGAACGACAATAAAATGGGTGATCTCCAAGTGTTGCTGGGAGCCCGAGCTGTCAGGAAATGCGTCTTAGAACATGTGTTTCAGTATAGACTTCAAATAGGGCATCCCAGCTGTGGATCTGATACAAGCATGGTTTCCAGGTGCGTCTGGAGACTGAGCAGATAAGGATGAGCCAGGAAAAGAGACAGGACCAGTGAAGAGGGAGAAAAACCACGAGTGCAAAGTGTTTGTACAAAGAGGCGCGGCTAACGCTGTCACAGGCTGTGGGAAATCTGATAAGGACAGTGAAGCAGTGATCACTAAATCTGACAAAATGTTATTGCTGACTAGCAGTGCCCAGCTGCAGAGGGGTAGCAAGACAGCAACAAGCTGGAGTGGTGCAGGGAAAGACAAATGGAGGGAAAAGCAACACAGTAACGAGCTTTACAAAGTTTCCTCCAAAAGGAAGTGTAGCAAAAGGAATGGAATGTGGGGGAAAGGAGGGGAGTCAAAGGTTGAGCTGGTAACATTGGGAGTGCTGCCACAAAGAGGGGAACCCCCTCAGAAACAGGAGCAGTCTCCCAGGGGGTGTCCTCAAAAGGGGCATCGGTTCCAGAGTGTGCACCCACGGGGCAGCTTTGACAGAAACTGGATGAATCGTTTCTCAGGATAGAAAGAGGGTCGAGAGTGCAGAGTGGCCTGGACCTTGGGCTGGAGGGTGACAGTGTGAAGGTCTATGAACATTGCGACAGTCTCATTTGGGGGAGCAGGAAGTCAACATTTTGTATATATGGTGCAGTCTTGAACACACAGGACGATGGACCTAAGTGTACATCCCATTCCCACGAGCACATCTTGATCCTGTCACCGGTACCCACATTTCTGTGTGGTCCTTCAACTTCACTGTCCCCGTTCTCTCACTCCCAGGCCAGGCGAGTCTTGGTTCCGTGAAGCGCTCCGTACATCCTGAACATTATTTACTGTCCCTTTTGTTTTTCCTCATTTAACTGATACTGTGTTTTATAAATTTTTAAAAATTAACTCTTTTACTGAACTCTCCATTCCCAAACAAATCTGATCACCTAACTTTAACCAGCTGTCTCCTCTTCCACATGGGCAACAAAACAAACCTTGATAAAAACAAAGAGTTTCTGCCCAATCCCATGTCACACAAACTGGAAACCAAAGGCAATCTTCCCTTTTCCCTGCTGGCTAAGGATATTAAGCGCCTTCCTAATTGTTAGCCGTTTGTATTTCTTCTTTTCAAACTAGTTTTGAAAGTTAACTAGTTTATTTATAATCCAATAATTTGGAGAGGGGGGTTAGTGTTTAATTTATTTCTTGATTATCAACTCCCTGTCTGACACTGGCAAATATTTTCTTCATTCTGTAGGCTAGCTCTTCATCCTGCTGATTGTCAGTCAAAACTTCTTAAGGTCAGATAATCCCGTCTGTCAACTCTTAATGCTATTCTCTGCGCTAAAGCAGCCCTGCGCAGAAAACCCTTGCTATGCCTGCCCCTTGTGAGGATTTCCTCTATTTCCAAGTTTTAAATCTTATATTGAGGTCTATGATCCATTTTGAATTCATTTTCAAGGTGAGAGACATGGATATAGTTTCATTCTCCAAAATACAGAAATGCAATTTTCCTAGCACAACTGGATTAAAAGACTATCTTTCCAACAATGTGTATGTCTGACAGCTTTGCCAAGATCTCTGTGGTCAGAACTATCTATTTCTGGGTCTTCTCTCCTGCTCCCTGATGCACGCATCTGTTCCGTGCTAGCACGTATTGTTTTGTCACTATAGCTCTGTAACATAATTTGAGATCGGGGACTATGAAAGCTCTGGCATTGTTTTTTCTGCTACAGATTGCATTCATAATTTGCTTCTATATGAATTTTAGGATTGTTTCTTTGGGAGGGGGGTTTCGAGACAGGGTTTCTCTGTGTAACAGCCCTAGCTGTCCTGGGACTAGCTCTTATAGACCAGGCTGGCCTTGAACTCACAGGGATCTGCCTGCCTCTGTCTCCTGAGTGCTGGGATTAAAGACGTGCGCTACCACCGCCTGGCTAGGATTGTTTCTTGTAACTCTGTTACAAGCATCTGCTAAGCCTGTTTAATATTACTTATGTGTGTGTTTCCAAGGCTGACCACTTGGTACTGGATAACCAATTAGGGGCTCCTCCTGGGAAAGACTAATATTCCCTTCCTCGGTGGTGGTTAATTGCCTATATAGCTCTTCATCTAGGGTTGGGCCCCATGGATTGGCTCCAATCACGCTGACATATCAACTAGTGTTGACATTGTTCACCTCTTGTTTTAACTTCCATATTGTTGAGATTTCATGAGAGGGGCTTTCCTGACATTTCTAGAAAAAAAATCCTGTATATCTGGAAAGCAATTGCTGGACCAGACTTCCTTTCTGGCTCTGGACATCTTTCTGCTCCCTTCCTCCACGTTCAGAGTCTCAGGTGTTGTGCTGTAGATGTACTGATTGAGGTTGCGTACCCATCAGAATTTTGACCAGTTGAGGCTTTCTGTAACGATCTTCTGAAAAGAGGCTTCTTTGGCACAGGTGAGAGCTACACTTGACTGTGGTGTAGCTACTCACGCTACAGTTAGGGACTACACTGGTTTAGGGAGTGAAAGTGATATCTGTGACTTGAGGAGCTGCAGGGGGTGGGCTGGGTTCCCAGTACCAGGCATGTTTGCCTCCTCTTGAGGAGGTCTTAAGTCCAATGAGACAGCTGTTGGTTTGGTGCTTGCCAAGACGTAAGTGCCACTCTCGCACCTGAGGTGGCACCTGCCACTTTCATATTTAGTCTTTTTATCCATAAGCGTACGAGACTTTCTTTTACTATCTTTTTTTCCCTTCGGAGTGATGAAGTTTTGCTGTAGATGTCTTTTACCTTCCTGGTTAGGTTTATTTCTCAGTTATTTGGGATCTGTGAGGCTATTGTGGATATTACCAACCTCCTACCCCAACATTCCTTCAATGAATCCACTACCAGGAAGTGGGAAAGCTACTGGTTTTTTCTCTTGATTTTGTATCCTACTACTTGGCAGGTGTTTATAATGGATAGCTCTCTACAAACAGGACCGTGTCATCTGCAAACAAGCACAATTTGGTTTCTTCCTTTCCTGCTTGTCCTCTGACATTTTCATGCTCTAAAACTTCAAGCACTTTCTGGGTGAAGTGGCACACACCTTTAAACCCACCAGAAGGCAGAGGCAGGAGGATCTCTGTGAGTTTGAGGCTAGCCTCCGTTACATATTGAGTTTCAGGACACCCAGGGCTATTTAGAGAACCTGGTGTTAAATCAATCAATCAAAGAAACAACAGAGCATGTTGTTCTGGATTTTCGGGAAATGCTGTTGTTTCCTACTTGGCATAAGGTTGGCTACAAAACTATGGCGTATACAGCATCTGTCATGCTGAGTGCTTTCATCTAGTTTCTTCAAGGCTTTTTCAGTGTTGTGTGTATGAGTGGTTTGCCTGCATGTATGGATACTTCAGAGGAGGGCATCAGATTCTCTAGAACTGGAGTTAGAGATGACTGTGAACCAACATGTGGATGGGGACACTGCGCATACACGTGAAAATACACACGTAGGGTAAGGACACAGGTCTTCTATCTCAGGTGTCCTTTGGTGCAATACACCTTGAGACAGGGTCTCTTTCTGACCCACAGTTTGCCAAATAGTGCGGCTGGCTGGCCAGTGAGCCCCAGGAACCTACCCGTGTCTAACTCCCAGCCCTGGATTATAACATGTACTACCATGCCAAGCTTTTTTTATTTTTTTTTAAATTTATTTACTTATTGTGTACACAGTGTTCAGCCTCCTTGTATGCCTGCAGGCCAGAAGAGGGCACCAGATCTCATTACAGATGGTTGTGAGCCACCATATGGTTGCTGGGAATTGAACTCAGGACCTCCAAAAGATCAGCCAGTGCTCTTAACCTCTGAGCCATCTCTCCAGTCCATGCCAAGCTTTTTCATGTGGGTTCTGGAAGCTGAGGTCAGGTCTTCATGCAAGCACTGGGCTAAACTAGCCCCAAAGTCCTTCATGTGCTCTTGAATTCAAATTGTAAGATTGTTATTGAAAACTCATGTTCATCATAAAAAAAAAAAATCTATCATTTTAATTTTGTTATCCTTATCTGGTTCTGGTATCAAGTTGATGCTAGCTAGCCTTGAAGAAATTTAAAATGTATCTTTCTGAAGATGAGCATGGTAGCACATGTCTGTAACTCTGGCACTTGAGACATATACAAGAAGGATGCTCCAAGTTGAAGGTTAGCCTGGTCCTTTAGGCCACATAGTGGAACCTTCTCTCAAAAACAGAAAAATAAATAAACAAAACAAAACAAACAAACAACAGAAAGAATAAAACCCAAAAGCTTGGCACAGTAATTTACATGGAAAGGGGGTAGGGTGTGACTTGTCAGTCATGGAAACAGCATGCCATGATCAAACAGGGTCACTGGTTATTACACCAGCCTTTACTTCTCTGTTATGAGTATTCAAAAACTCCTAGTTACTTATGCAGTCAACTTTTGTCTAAGTACTTCTTCTAAATCACTAGAAGTTAGCCCTTTTACCAACTACACCCATGACTTTTCTCCATTCCCAGAAATGTACACGTTTTTCTTTGTTTTTTGCATGTATATTTTCCTAGAGTCATCAGGGAAGAGGGAACCAAAGCTGGGAAAATGACCCCATCAGACTGCCCTGTAAGCCAGTATATAGAGCGCTGTCTTCCTGACTTCCCTTCATAAAGGACTGGGATAAGCCCCTTCCCCTTCAGTCTTTTTCATGGCAGCAGAAAGCTAAGACAGGAGTGACTTGGCCTACAAATGTCAATCAGACCCTGTTAGTTGCAAGTGCTGCTGTTCTCTGGGGTCTTTAGTAAAAGGGTTGCTGAAGTCTGTCAGCACCTTTTGCTTCACGTATTTTGCAGGTCAACTTTTTGGTGCCCGCTGTCTAGGATTTCTGTCTCCTTAATGGACTGCCTCCAACTCCCTTGTGAGATGCTGCGTATGCTTGTAATTCTGGTATACAAGAGGCTGACATAGAAGGCTTGTAAGTTCAAAAGTCAGCCAAAATTATGCAGTGAGATCTCATCTCAAAAAGGAAAAAAAGAGCAAAGGCAGAAAAAAATATAGAACTTCCCCTTCTCCCGAGATGTGTTCCACAAAGGAATTTTTTTCTCAGTAAGACTGACTGCCAATCTACTTCCTGCCTAAAATATTGCAAACTTCAGGTTAGCAAACAAGAACGAACAAGTCTCTTGGCCTGTTGAGCTTCTCTCAAACTTCATCAAGATGAAAAAGCTAATGTGGTCATACTAGCCATTACTGTAGAACACTTACCTGCTATATACAGCCTTCTCGTCTCTAACAGCTTCCCTCGGCCCTTCTGCCTCCACTCCATGCCTCGTGCCCTCCCTCCCAGCACCCACCGCTCCCCAGAGGAGACAAGACTGAAGGCTGCTATTCCTGGGCTGTCTCTGGAATATCATCATTTCCCACCTCAAAATCACAAAGAAAGAAAAGGTCCATCTCAGGTGTGTAGATATTTAAAGTAATCAGGAACTCCTTCCAGATCCAAGGCATCCCTGAGCTTAAGAAAAAGAATGAGCACATATGATTTAGTTGGCTTTCTCTTTTAATCAAAACATAGTTTGTTACAGAGTTCTCAAGAAAGTTTCAACTATTTTATTTTTAGCCACAGACTTCAACCAGGCAAAAGTATATAGAAAGGAAGTAACTGAGTCTGCGGGCTTCCCTAAGAGCGCAAGCTCTGAGTAGCTCCCAGCGGGAGACAGAGCTGGGAGACCGCACCTGTCCCGGCACCTCTGCATGCCTCTCACACTGGACTCCGCAGCACGCCCGTTTTCATCACTACAGGCAGTCACGCTCTTCCCCTAAGTCACATGTCCGATGCACCCTCCGCTTGGAGGACGTTTCAACTCCATAGTCAGCCTTTTAACCAATCCGAGCCCGTGAGTCCTTCTACCAATGACAAGCAGCCTTAGCAAGAGCAGCTGGTTTCGTCCCTTCTCCCCCAGCTAACGCAGAGCTGGCCTCTACCAGGACTCCCCAACCCCCCACCCTTAGCCCACCCCCTAGAAAGGTTCCCAGGTCCTTAAAAATAACAAATTCAGTTATTATACTCATCCAAGCAGGTTGGAAGAGAACTCTCTGGAAAGAATGATCCAGCCAAAAGTTGTCTAATCAAAATGGATAGAAAAAGAGGCAAAACTGAAGTGAATAAGCATTCACTGATACTGGTTTTCATAGCATCAATTAAAATATTGATACAATTCTGGAGAACTTCCCGTTTTGAGCGTAGAAGAGTTAAGCAACTAAAGACCCAAAGAAAGGACCTCTGATATCAGCAGGCATTAACAGGATTTCAATTCAGTTTAGGTGAAGAACTGCCAGCACTCAGGAAGACAGTGTCACACACACCAACTTGTGTCAGAACGCCACGACTCAGAAGAGCCGCTAGACAGGCTGTGAACACAGACAAGGGGAAAAGGAAGTGGAGGCTCCCCCACCCCAGCTGTTTATGTTTCGCAGTGAACTCACTGCAGCCACTAAGGTGGTGCTAGGCCTTTGGTCAAAGTAAGTCATAAGGACATCTGTAACTACTTGTCCACAGAAGATCAACTAATGAAAGATCAAGCCTGTCTCACTGAATAACAAAGAAATAAGCAAGAACCCCCCTCAAAGAGCAGAACAAACGGACAGAGCAAACACAAAGGGCTGCAAGGTGAGCAAGGTCACTTAAAAGCCAGAGCTGCAGGGCAGTCCCGGCCTCATTTCACAGGTGAGGCAGCGGAGGCCCAGGACACACTAAATCGTGAACCGTAAGTGCTACTGTCTGAGTCCAGAGCCATGTGTATTTGGTTGAACGGGAACATGAACTCTGGACCAACTGAGAAAACATCTTAAACAAACTGTGTGAACACAGAGAAATGATTGTCTTCACCAAAATTCTCCTCAGTTCTTCCCACATTAAAAAAGGAATAAAAAGCTTCATTCATTCATTTTAAGTTTGATGCTAAAATCCCTGAAAACATCAGTCATTACATTAGCTACTCCTTGGGGCATGATATCAGACCCTCAATTCTCATAAAGGCACCTAAAGGTCAGAAGTATCTACAGAGGAAGGCGGCCAGAGTGGGCTTCGGAGGACACAAACAAGCAAGGACGCTTTCGGAAGAAGGCGTGTGTGGCTTGCTGATGTCTCTAGCAAACAGTACAGTTCTTAGGAGGGAATTGTGTGGAAACTAAATCTTTCCAAACACTGGGGGAAAGGGAGGCTATGGGGCTATGAATATGACTTAATTCTCTCTGTATCGACCATATAAAACTCATCAAGAATCAGAGACCACTGGAAGCAGTCGAATCAAAGTCAAACAGCAATGTCCCAAAGTCCTTTTCGACGCCAAGAGGGAAGTGTCCTGGGTGAACACTACTAATTTCCCTCAACTGCTTCCCTCAGCTAGGCAGTTAGGACCAATGAATTAGAACACAATGCGAACACTAAGGAGGCAGGCTGCCAACCACCCAAGAAGTAGTAGCTGTCAGGAAAGAAGATGAAGAGAATTCAAAACGAAAATATCCAAACTACAGCGGTCTTGGGCATTCAGAAAAGACTACATAGTGCTGTCTGTCTCAGAGGCCCAGAGCCCACAGAGACAGGAGAGAAAAAGAGAAGAAACGGTATACCCAGACATCCGGATTTGTTAAATAGCTCCCACCAACAAATGGCTAATTTTTAAAAGGTTTTACTCTTTAATAAGGCAAGATGATGAAAACCTTCACTCTCCAGTAACACCAGATAAACAGCACGGAAAGTGTAGGTCAGAGGTTCTGCCAAGGACTCTGCTATGGATAAGGCCACTGGCTTTTTACACACTTCTTAATGTATCACAAGAGAAGAAATTGCTTGGTTATTAGAAGAGAAAACTGGGAAGGCTTGAGCAGGAGTCTTTTCTTTATGATCATGCGGAGGATTCCAGGGGCTATTTACAGATCGCTGTGTAGAGAGATGAGTTCGTCCACTGGGGAGGGGCATCCCCCACCCCGCACTGAGGTGCACACTGCTGGTCTCCAGGCCCCACCTATGAGAGCTGTTTCGTGACAGGACTCATGCTCACATTCGCTGCAGTATCTAGCTCCCCTCTTCACCACTCTCTATCATGAAGTAAAATGATGGCAATGCAGACAGCAACCTACACAAACTACCAAAAGGAACTCTGGCCAACTCCAAATAGAACTGCTCCTTCCAAGAGGTCTCAACTGGATGCAACAACAAATGGAAATTAAAAACAAAACAACAATAACAAAAAACCCTAACGAGCGGCAATTAGCCAACTCGCAGCAGACCAGGGGCAAATATACTTCACTTCCACAGATACCTCACAGGTATTTCCGGAAGATTCCCTTCTCCAACCTGTAAAACCTCTGAGTTTACTTTGCCTTTTAAGTTGCCTACACAAACCACACCACTCCCTATAAAACTGGTTTTTTAACTTTGAAATACAGCATAGTTAATCATGTGTTGCTGGATGTCCCAGGTATGTCCCCTACAGTGCCTCATCCTGTCTGTGAACCTGTACTGTTTGTAGGAACTGTGGGTGTTTGAGGAGAAGCAAGTACATGGCAGTGGTTTATCATCATCTTTGTCCAGCAGGGGCAGTAAAGCAGAACAATTAAGGTAGACTCTATCCCACAAAAGAATCTACTTCGGAGCAAATAAAGGCAAATACCATTAAGGATTCCCTTTAACTATGCGCAGAAAGGCACAAGACAAAAGTAGAATGGGTTTCAAACCGGGTGGGCCTACTTCATCTCTCAGTTTCCAGTGAAATTCAATCTTAGGAGACTCTTGAGCTATGAATCAGAGACCAACACCCAGAACCACACCCACATCGTAATCAGACTCTGAAAACTACAGAAACTGTTTTATCCTAAAATGGACACAAAATTTTGAAGCTTAGGGAAGTTTTTTAAAGTCTTATTCATCAAAGATGGCAACTTCCAAGGAACAAAAAGAATCGGTTTACAAAAGCACAGGATGGTCAAATTACAAGAATCATCAAGAACTAGGAGAAAAGTCTATGGCTCTTAGTAAAAAAAAAACCAAGACAGGTGGCTTGGCTCTGAAGAAATACTTCTTAGCAAGTATTTCCCACATACTTTATGAAGATGATTAAACATGGAAACCTGTCCGTAAAGTAGAAAAGGAAGCATCAAGGTGTCCCACGGCATGGACAATGTTCTAGTCGGATGACTTGGACTCTTGAAAGTCTGTTACACTAAAACTCTCCCCTCTCACTCCTATACCCCAGTCATAGTAAAAATGATCTAAAGACAAACTTTCTAGACAAGGTAGAGTTTTATAATTCTGCCAATACAACGTTTTTAAAAAATTACCTTAAACTTATACAGATAATAATTAAGGTCTGTAGCAAAAGTATTTATAAGTTCTTAGAAATGAACCAGTAAAGAAGCTTCTTAAAAAACAAGGTGTGTAAGGTGGGGTGAGACTTCCACTTAGTCACGGCAGCAGTGGGGGTCTCTGGCCGCAGGGACCTGTTCACTGCAGCACAAGGAAAACGCTGTGCAAGTGTTTCCAGAGCTCAGAAGCCTGCCGCACTGCAAAATTCCCAGGAACTCTCAGAGCAAGGCCTAAAAGCATCTTGGTGGTGATCCTGATTATATTCACACTATTAACCCCAGGTCTAGTTTCGCTACAGTAAAATAAAAATTCAGAAAATAACCAAGTCTACACATGATACATAATGGACATGGGAAAGTCCTGGTAGAGCGTGAGGAAACCAGAGCTGTGCAAGCCAACTGGCTGTTGCCTGTCATTTAGTACAAGGTGTCTTGCCACTGAGATTGGACTCAAAAGTGCAAAAGGAAAGCATTTTAAAAACAAAACCTAGAATTCAACTTTGTATATTGAGACTCAGTTTTATTTACGCTACTAACTAGGTAAAAAGTATACATGTGTCTGTGGTACAGTCAACGCATCTGCAGCTTCTCTAGTTCAGTCTCTATACAAAGTCACTGCCGACTCATCGATGATGTCAAACAAAGGGCTTAGAATAACCAAAAGGTATAAAAAAGTTTGCAGTCTTGCCCCAAGATACAAAAACTGAATTTTAAACAATGTCAAAACATACATGATTTAAACAGTATATGAAAAAAAGTCACACATCAAATCAAGTACAAAAATACCCAAACTACCTATTACGAACCGCAATGTTTCCATTATTCTGCACAGCATTTAACAGAGAATTTAGCAGTTTCCAAAATAGTCATTATTTTAGTTGAAGCACTGCCACCTTGCAGAACAGTGAAGCATCAGGCAGAGCAACACTGTTTTTAGTGTTTTTATAAATACAAAACCTTCTCCCTGTGAATTAAGGGCAAAGAAATTCCCACTAGGCTTTTTTATAACCAACCATATGCCTAGAAATATATAAGAATCCATCTACTGTTTAACAGGGCAAAAGTACACATCTTGATAATGGTCATCCATTAGGGCTAAAAAAAAATCTGCATGGCATTTCTTTGACCGGTAATTGCAAATAACTGTCACTATGCACACAGATTAGTGTTTTGTCTTGGGGGGAAAAAAACCCTGACGTCTGCAAGACAGTATGAATTTAATTCACCTTCACTGTTTAACTTGCAAAAAACATTCTGGACAAAAGGTTGATAAAAGATTTTTAAAACAGAGTGAAGTTGCTTTCAGTAAAACTGACTCGCCCATGTGGCACCTGAACACGGCGTGTCCAGCAATAACCTGCTCGCTAAGTAACAGGTGAGCTAACTTTGACAACTGCTCTGCAGAGGAACACACCAGTGTCCTGAGCATGAGCAGCTCTCGCACACGTCAAGGGCTGAGTTCCCAGTACTGGAGTGACTCCTTCATACATAACAACCAGAGAAGATTTAGTAAGAATTGGGTCTTCCTGATCTTCAAGCTCTGAGCCATGCCTGAAAAGTTTTAAAATAGAAAAAAAGTTTTAATTCAGTTTCTGTCTGCTAAGAGCAAGGCAGCAAACACATCTTCAACCCTTTATGAAAAGACAGAGCAGAACAAAAATGCAATAGATCTTCAGATTATAAACAGAATTATATTTCATAGTCCACCATCCTGAAAATGGCTAGGGCGTCCGTGGTGAGAGCTCTCAGTCTAAAGGCTGCGGGTCTGCGATGGGCATGGTGTGGAGCACTTCATCAAGGAGCTGGAGAGCGCGGTGGAGGTGGATCTCAATCCAGCACGGTGTTTCCTTGATGCTCTGTCTCGGGTAATCCGGGCCCCAGCCTTTCACAAAGCTCATCCTGAGTATGCACAAGCGACGAAGGTCATCTACCCCGATGCCGGCAGCAGCGGACAGACCTAACAGAAGAAGCGCGGAAGATGTCAGGGAGCAGGGTCATCTCTCTCTGTCCTCCCCACACTCTGTCTTCTTTATGTGTTTTCCTCAGCATACAACTTCTCTGTCAAAGTGTCAAAGGGCAGCTGCGGGTCTAAACTTATCAAGGGGACTGAAAATCTGGTTAGGACAGTTTACATTCCACGTATCTATTTCAACCACCAGAGACCACACAATTCCCACAATCCACCAACACTTCACTCGTTTTCCTCTTTAGAAGTTGGGATAGAGGAGGAAGAATTGACTTCATTTGTAAAAGTCAGAGCATGCCATGGTCCTAAGAACCTCAGTGTCTAAGTGGCCACACTAGAATAAGCCATGACTGATAGTCAGTCATGTACCTGGTCCCACTGAGACCCCTCAGTTGACTTGTACCTGTCTCTCAGTTTTGAGATTATACATGAGGGGGGAGATAGACAAAAATAAGAAATTCAATACTAGTCTGAATTCTTAAGGAAACAGAACATGTCTGTCTATAACATTAAAACTAGCAAATGTTTAGCTCCCTAATCTTTTTTAATTGAATTAGTGACTGTATCTTGTATATACCTAAATTGTAAACTCCTAAACATATGTCACAGCAGACTGTATCTAATTTTCCAGTCAGAACATATAATCATGTAGTCAGTCCGCATTTATCAATATTACCATAAGCCTAATGGGAGGAGTCTGTAATGAGCTGGGCAACTCCTGCAGGGCACTGCAGTTTCCTTAGCTCTGTGTTCAGCATACTGTTTCTCAATGGAGGTGTCCAGTTCTGAACCTGCGGCAGCTGTTCCCAACAGCACAAAGATCTCAGTGATTTAATCCCCTGGCGGATGAGGCAGCAACTATAATAAGCATCACCCAAAGAGGAGAGACCGAAGAATGACAACCGCCTTTATTGCCTAATGCCAATAGGATCCTAACCCAGCAAAGTGAAGATTTTTACAAATTCCTGTTATAACCCAGTAAAAAATTTTAATTTCTATTATTATTTACACAATTGATCAAGTGAGTAAATCAAGATTAAAAGCCACTATTACACTTTGGACAGAAAAATATACGTACTGATTGCTGGGGCTATTCCACCTACAGACCCGGGACCAGGGATGTTTCCTGCCACAGCGGCTGCCTGGGCAGCAGCTGCAGCTTGAGCAGTCGCCGCCTGCTGCTGCATCTGCCGGTGGCACTGCCGCAGATCGAAGACCTTTGTAAAACAGAAGTCTGAGTTTAATACATAAGTACACCACCCAAGATTACATTCATCAAAAGCCAACATGTAACAGACTAACACTCAGAGTTCCATTTGCCTCCTATAAGAAATGAGTTAATTATGAAGTTTTTCAATTTCAGGACTTTTCCAAAGTACGCAGGTTTGACAGCACCCACATGACAGCTCACAGCCATGTGTCTTCAGTCCCAGGGATAGGATGCCCTCTAAGAGCTACAGACAATCACGTGGTACAAAGACATACATGAAGACAAAGCACCCGAACAATAAAATGATTTTTCAAAAGAAGTTTTAAATGTTTTTAGGCAGACGGTACAGTGTACAGATCAGCAAGAGGTACACTGCACTGTCTACAAGAACAGGGCCAGCGTCCCTAGCTTTCTGTATCAAATGAACAAGTAGGAAACTGCCCATCCTTCCAGAGCCAAACTATTGAGTTTTCTTTAGGCTAGAGAGGATAGCTTTGCCTTTCTGCCCAGCTGCATTGTCGCTATATAGGAAAACAGATATAGTTTAGCTGTTATTTTTTTTTTTTTTTTTTTTTTTGGTTTTTCGAGA
>NC_022020.1:58069918-58070818 GCF_000317375.1 Microtus ochrogaster
CTGTAGACCAGGCTGGTCTCGAACTCACAGAGATCCGCCTGCCTCTGCCTCCCGAGTGCTGGGATTAAAGGCGTGCGCCACCAACGCCCGGCTTTATATTTCGATTTACTTTAGTGCATGTGTGTTTCTGTATGTGTCTGTCTGGGTGCACGCAATGTGTATGCAGATGCCCAAGACAGCTACAAGAGGGTGTCTGATTCCCTGGAGCTAGAGTTACATGTAGTTGGGAGACACCTCATGTGGGTGCTCAGAACCCAGCCTTGCCCTCTGGAAGATCAACAAGTTCCCTTAACCACGGAGTCCTCTCTCCCGGCTTCTCACCCACATCTTTAAAAGTATACTTTAGAACCCAAAACATAGTAACAAAACTAAGGCTTTCTTCAAATCTTCCAGAGAAGGAAATTTTTTTATAAAAGGTAAACCAAACAAGTATAAGAACATAACTATTTTAGTTAAGTGATGGTTATATGGAAATTCATGGAAATGGTTTCTATTTTCATGTTTGAAAATGTTTACAAATTTTTAAAGAGCCAGTTTTGTCCACCAACGAGTTACACGTGCTAAGTTCTTAACCTCCTCAGAGCCTAACCATAAAATAGAAATATTAAGTCCACATACTTTCATAAGGTAACTATACAGCTTGCTGTTAACAGATGTTACTGTTTTGCTTTAAGCCTTCCAGGTAGTCATCTTCCTTTCAAGAGGAATTAAGAAAGACCCGGTAAGTCATTTCTCATCAAAAAGAGAAGACTGACATAATGAAGAAGGGCCAATGACACTTTATCCCCCCTTTTTTAAATTTGTATATCTTTTTTTTATTGAAAGAAAAAAAAATTCCCACCTCCTCCCAGCCTCCCATTTCCCTCCCCCTCCTCCCACTCTTCTCCCCCTCCCTCCACT
>NC_022020.1:58071544-58085207 GCF_000317375.1 Microtus ochrogaster
CTGATAGAAGAGAAAGTGGGAAGTACACTACAACAGATGGGCACAGGAGATCGCTTCCTATGTATAACCCCAGCAGCACAGACATTAAGGGAAACATTGAATAAATGGGACCTCCTGAAACTGAGAAGCTTCTGTAAAGCAAAGGATACTTTATCCCCTTTTTTATGTAAGGACTGGAATGTGATTTCAATAATCAACAACTTATGGGTAACAAATCACCTCATTACCTGAGAAAAACATCTACATTTTAAATTTTACTTCCCAAAATTCTCTTGGCATTTTAGTAAGCTGTGGGAGAGTCCACAGAAAGAGTACTAGGCCGTGAGAGAGAGGGCAGGAGAGGCAGAAACAAGGTTATATACTGGATCACTTTAGCTTTTGAACTGTGTAACTTGACTCCTATTTAAAACATAACTAATTCTTTAATTTGGAATGCAGATAACCCAAGTACATGCTACCCTATCACTGAAAACAAGGGAAATCAAAGTGTACATAATTTTCTACTCAGTAATAATAGGTTTGGAACCAAGTCTATAAATTTTCTGACACTTACAATGTCTTAATCATGGTATTTAAACACTAACCATAAAGACATACAACAATAATACAATCTCTCCAAATAACAAACCATAATCCTATTTACTTATTCCTTAACTCGATACCCATTTTCTAAAAAAACATGAAACAAAACATTTCTTAACTGGCACATCAGAAAACAAACCGAGAGCATCCTTCTCTTAGAGAGGCTACGAGTAGGAAGACTGGTCAACTACAAAGTCCTGAAAGACTCAAAGACGAACTTGACAAGTCCTAGGGATCAGAATTCCTCAATGCCTAGAACAGAAAAGCTACTTTCTGCAGCTCCCAACAGTTTTCTTAGACACTCAACTTTTCTACTGGGTTTGACCTTTAGAAGGTATTGTCTAGCACAGTCCAGCATATGGCAGAACCCTTTCCCATCTCAATAGTTCTGTATAAAGTGTCTTTTGTTTTGTTTTGTTTTTCAAGGCAGGATTTCTCTGTGTAGTCCTTAGCTGTCCTGGGACTCGCTTTTATAGACCAGGCTGGCCTCAAACTCACAGAGATCCACCTGCCTCTGCCTCCCAAGTGCTGAGATTAAAGTCGTGCGCCACCACACCAAGATCTCTACTTTACTTTTTGAAACAGGGTCTCACTGAGCCTGGAGCCATCGACCTACCTGTCCTAACAATGTTAGGGTTACAGGCCCACACTGCCACACTTGGCTTCTACACAGGTAGTGGGGATCTGACCGGAGATCCTAAAGCCTGTGGAGAAAGTACTTTGCCAACTGGGCCATTTTCCTAATCCCTACCCTATAAACTAGTTTGTTTGTTTGTTTTTTTAGGTTTTTTTATTTATTTATTAAAGATTTCTGCCTCCTCCCCGCCACTGCCTCCCATTTCCCTCCCCCTATAAACTAGTTTTAATGAAGCACAAATTACCAACTGTTTTTATAAATCAAGCCTTTGATATTTTGCTAAAGTTATCTAGGTTTAATCCTCATACCTTATAGGAATTTCATAGTTTTATGTTTTATATTACCTATATACAATCACTTTTTAAAAAACCATCACTAATCAGGTATAATATATGTAATCCTTTTGGGGGGGTGTATTTGAGGAAGGTTTCACTATATATTCCTGGCTAGCCTGGAAATCACTATGTAGGCTGGCCTAGAATTCAGAGCCCTTCCTGTCTCTGCCTCTCAAGAGCTGGACTAAAGGTATACAGCACCATGCCTAGCCCATACGTAATCTTATTATCTAAACATAGAATTAAAAAAAATGCTTAACACTCCTTCCTACCTGCCCATCATGAATCATGAAAATCAACCAAATAATCTTCACATATGGGGACAGTAAAATTATGTTGTAGAGTATCAAATACACAACTGAATGCATAGCTAGTGGCATATATGTCAAGAAACCCCAAAAATGAAAAATGATGACGTGATTCTGAGGATATATATGATACACCAAACTTCATCAAACCTTTTCCAGTAGATCATTCATGTAACTACAATACTGAGACTGGAAAACAAAATTTTCAGTCGAGCTATACAACATTTATTGTGTCGCTTACTGGCTTCACACAGTAAAATGGCTGACTATACACACAGCAGGTCTCTCTTAGTGAATGGTAAAATAAGTGCTACTGTTGAAATGGTACCATCTTCCATTCAGAATCATCTAAGTTGTTGATAGAAGCAATTCAAAGGAACCAAAGGTTGTAAATATTCCTTTTAGCATAGATCCAAAAAAGTATTTCTGACCCATCACTCCTAAGCTAATGAACAACTTAATCATGCTTTCATTTATTTATTATCATGTTTTCTGTAGTTACTCTTGATTACAAACTCATTATACAACACACGTGAACATAACATTGCTTCAGTATATTATCTTTCAATCAAGAACCAAAATTTGATTTTTTCCCCAAGGCTTAATTGAATTAACATCAGCCTGGAAGGCGAACACACAGTGGTATAGTATGTACAATGCTTGAATATTAAAACTGTACAAAGGATTTAATAAGTTACCGGACCTAAAGCTAAAGATCACAATATGGGGCTGGAAAATGGTGCAGTGCTTAAGAACACTTGTTATTCATGCAGAGGACTAAGGTATGAGTCCCAGTACCCACATGATTGCGGTGGGACAATGGTCTTGTACCCTGTAAAGATTTGTCACTTGTATTGGTTTAATAAAATGCTGATTAGCCAGGAGTCAGGCAGGAAGTATAGACGGGGCAACTAGAACAGGAGAATCTGGGAAGAGGAAAAAGGCTCCGTCTACAGACACGGCGGAAGCAAGATGAGAATGCCTCACGGATAAAAGGTACCAAGCCACATGGCTAACACAGACAAGAATTATGGGTTAATGTAAGTTATAAGAGTTAATAAGAAGCCTGAGCTAATAGGCCAACCAGCTTATACTTAATGTAGACCTCTGTGTGTTTCTTTGGGACTGAATGGCTGTGGGACATGGTGGGACAGAAACCTCCACAACACATGGTAAGCTAACAACCACCTGCAAGCCCATTTCCAGGTGACTCAACACCCTCTTCTGACCCCTGCAAGTACTAGGCATACATGAAACATACATACATATGATGACAAAACACTTACACATAAAAAATAATAATAAAACAATAAGTAGGGGGCTGGTGAGATGGCACAGAGGATAAGAGCACTGGCTGCTCTTCCAGAGGTCCTGAGTTCAATTCCCAGCAACCACATGGTGGCTCACAACCATCTGTAATGAGATCTGGTGCCCTCTTCCAGCCCACAGGGATACATGCAGGCAGAATATTGTGTATATAATAAATAAATCTTAAAGACAAGACAATAAGCAGATGATAGGAATAAATTAAGCTTAATGGGTACATAACACTTTTCAATCCCTCCATATAAACAGCTTTTAGTTTTAAAAGCATCTCCTGCTTCTTTGCCCCAATATGTATATGTTCAAAACCAAATTGATTCAGTATCAGAAATGTTAACAGAACTGCTATGGGATTTCACTTCAGACCCACTAGTGCTGATGAAAAATAGGCAAATTGGAACCTTCACTCACACACACTCTAGTCAGAATATATGGTTTTTGTAAAATGGTCTAGCAGATTGTCCTAGCCAGGGTTACTATTGCTGTGATGAAAGACCATGACCAAAGCAACTTGGGAAGAAAAGGTTTATTTCACTCACGGTTCCATATAACAGTTCATTATCAAAAACAATGAGGGCAGGAACACAAGCAGGGAAGGAACCTGGAGGCAGGAGCTGATTTAGAGACCATGAAGGGTGCTGCTTACTGGCTTGCTCCTCCCGGCTTGCTCAGCCTACTTTCTTTGAGAATCCAGGACTGCCAGCCAAGGGATGGTATCACCCCAGTGGGCTGACTCTACCCCACATCAATCACTAATTAAGAAAAGACCCTACAGGCTTGCTCTACAGTATGATCTTATGAAGGCCTTTTCTCAACTGAGGTTCCCTTAATTAAAAGGATGACTCTAGCTTGTATCACATTGACATAGAAATGATCAGCACACAGATCTTTCAAAAGTAGAAAGAAGTTACTTTAAAATCTGGTGGTTCTTTGATGGTAAGACCTACCCTGGAGACAATGCATGCCTTGGTCACAGGACAGTGAAATCAAGCTAGAATTGGGCCAGGAGCTCTGTGTTAGAAGATGCCTGGCGGGTAACTGGAGAAGAACTGTCATCAACACTGTTACTCTGAGTACAATACTGCTGACCCAAGACTGACCACACAGGCAAGACGTGCCTATTGTGCAACAGTGGCAAGCTGGTTATGGAAGTAACCAACCACTTTCTCACTATGTTTGAGACAAGCTCCACAGGGGAATTCATGGCTGGTTCTATAAACCTGAACAAGATCCAGCAGCTGGGGAAGGCCAGAGGCCCCAGCGGGGAAACTACTGCTGTTTTCTAAATGGACATAATATGCCCATCAAATTGCCTTCTAAATACCTACATTTACACCTACACATTAAATGCTGCCGTCAGCTTCATTCAGAAAAGCTTTTAGCAGTAATCAGTGGCAACCACAGAGACCCATAACTGATCAAAGTGCTGAGAATTAAGTGAGTACTAGATGCTATTCATAACTGGACATCTATATTACCTTCTCCAGTCATCAGGGAACAATGTGGAAAAAAGGAGGAAGTGATGAGGAAGGCTACCTTTTGAGCACTGACATGGCTGATAAACCCACAAGAGCTGCAATCACCTGTACAAGATGGCTACATGACTGAGCCCATCAATGAATGCCCTGTCATTGAGGAGGGAGAAAAGGGGCTCATGGGGCCTCAGTTTTACATAGTTAATGCTTGTTGAGATATTTTTTCAATGATATAGCCACTGTTAAGGAACATATGCTTCTGTAAACCAATCCTAAACTATGTCACATCTAAAAAGATGAAAACAGATCACCTATATGTATGAAAATGTCACAGTTAAATACATTATTACATATAATTAACATATTCTAAAAAATATGGGTCTTCTTTCTAGAATATTCTAAAATGGTTTGGTGATAACTATATAATTCTGTGAATACACTAAAAATTACTGAACTGAATACTTAAAATGGATGATTTGTATGACATATGAATTACATTTATCTCAATAAAGCTGTTGAAAACCAGAATTCCCAGGACTAAAACAGAAAATATAACAGACCCTACACTTCTGGAGGAAAAAGGAAGATGACTGGAGAGATGGCTCCACGGCTAAGAGCACATACTGCTCTCACAGAACACCTCATGGCACATCCCAATCCCCTGTACTCCAGTTCCAGGGTATCTGATGCCCTCCCTCTTCTGACCTTTGCAGACACCAGGAACACATACACACAGGCACTCATACACACATAAAATGAAATAAAGAATAAAAAAGTCCCCTCCTTAAAAGTGAAAGAAGAAGACCGTATTAAAAAAAAAAAAACAACTTGCTTCACTTAAATTTTAAAAGTAAGGTGTAGTGGAGCACGCCTGTATCCCAGAGTCCACAATGTAGAAGCAGGATGGTGAGGAGTTCAAGGCCAACATGGGATACAGAAACCTATATCTCAAAAACCCAAAAACACTAATATTTGTTTACCTTGTTTTAATTCAAAGGGAAGTGCCTCTCTATGTGTGTTTCTCAGTGTGCAGGCACTTCTTCCAAGGACTCACATTATCTACATAGGGTTCACTCTAGAAGCAACATCCCTGGGGACAATCTACCTAGGCAACAGTAACAGGAATATATATTTTTCACTGCTGCCAAATAAATTAGCAAATAAGAAAATATCAGTAGTTCAATTTAAGATTTATTTATACCCATCTAATAAGATTATTCTGAAGAGCATAAAATAGTTGCTAAAAAGAAAGAATTCTTTCCAGGTGTGGTGGTACACATCTTTAATCTCAGCACTCAGGAGGCAAAGGCAGGTGGATCTCTGTAGTTTGAGGCCAGCCTTGCCTACGTAGTGAGTTCTGGTATAGTCTGTCTCAATAATGATGATGATGATAGTAATAACTTAAGACAGCTAAGAGGACAAAGTAGGCTGTTGTTCTAGTGCCTAATATTCTGTCCCACAAGTTGTTATCTACAGCTCATTAAAAAAAAGAGAGAGGGAGGAAGGGAGGGAAGGAAGGAGGGAGAAGGAAGGAAGAAAGGAAAGGAGAGAGGGAAAGAGAGAGAGAACCT
Organism: Microtus ochrogaster; assembly: GCF_000317375.1. NCBI lineage: Eukaryota > Metazoa > Chordata > Mammalia > Rodentia > Cricetidae > Microtus > Microtus ochrogaster. The sequence goes on from NC_022020.1 coordinate 58,077,776, forward strand.
CACAGCAGACAGCTGAAACTCAAGACAAAACTCTGTCCGCCAAGATTGGAAGAGGGTAAAAGACAGAATCTGGCTATTTGCAGTGTGAAAAGGGACAACAGTCAAAACTCTCAGGGACACAACTAGGCATCTGCCAATGAACCATACAAATAGTTTGACAGTCAGTTCAGATATGCCCTTAAATGCAAATACTGCCCAAAGCAGAGGTATCAAAAAAATGAAGTCAATGGAATTTAATCCTGTGAATACCCAGAGATAAAAACTCAATTTCCCCAAAAGAAAAAGTCTCCCTACCTCCTAATTATAAAATCTGGTTTTAAAATGTAGATTCCAGTGACAGGCAAAATTGCCCTATAGAGAAAAGTAATGACAGGAAAAGTGGTTATTAGACTATAACTGGCCCCATAAGCTCATAGGAAGCTGGAATGTTAGGAGGCGTGGCTTTGTCAGAGGAAGTGCGTCACTGCAGAGTGGGCTTTAAGGTCTCCTATGATCAAGTGACACGTTCCTGTTGCCTAGAAGTCAATATGCAGAACTCTCAGTTCCTTCTCCATCACCATGTCTGCCTGCATGCCACAAACCATGATGATAAGGGACTGAACCTATGAAAACTGTAAGCCACCCAATTAATTAATAAGAGTTGCCATGGTCATGGTGTCTCTTCACCATGCAATAGAAATCCAAACTAAGACCATAGACAGACAGACAGACAGACAGACAGATGATTTAAAAAGCAATTCTTTCAAAACAAATTTGTCAACCAAACGAAATGAAGCATAAATCATATAAATCCAATGCCACCAACAGATCAGATAAAGCCCTGTGCGATCTAGCATCCCATTTACACTGGATGTAGTGTCTTATGTTTGTAATCCTGGGACTCAGGGAAGGGCAGGGCAGAGGGAAGATGATTAGCAGTTCAAAACCAACCTTGGCTACTTAACAAGTGTAAGTCCAGCCTGGGCTGCATGAGACCCTGCCTCAAAACAAAAACAAAGAGCAACACAAATGAACTATGAAAATTCCTTGTAGTAAAGGTTATAAATACAAATAAATTTCTAATGGAGTTTTCTATGAGCAAACTACATAATGATGCAACTGTTGTGAAATTATCCATGTCAAAATTTAATAAAGTAAGGAGAGATCTCCAGAAAATGTGCTTTATACTCAAAACACACGCATATTTTGTTATAGTGGTGCTTTTGTTTGAGATAGGATATCATAATGCAGCCAAGGCTTATCCAAAATTCACAATATATACAGCTCAGAATGGCTTTGAGCTCAAAATCCTCCTGTATCCTTCTATTGAATGTTCCCATGACAAGACTGTTTCACCACCTCTGACCAAAACAGGTTTCCATTCCTCGCACCTCCATTTCCAGGCTTCAACAAAGCAGGTTTTAAGTCTAAAATATTCAAATATACACGTAACTGACCTTTATATATGCACTTGGGTAGATCTTATGAACAGCGTCACCAGGTGCTCGTCCAGCTTCTCTGTCCAGGTAGTAACTCTGCACAAAGACTGCATGGTCACTAAGGCACCTGACCCAAACATCACCTTCACCTTTACATTCCAACTGCACACCTTTGCCTATGTGTAACCTTAGGGAGGAAAGACACAATTACATTTCATCTTAGGTACAGGAAGTTTTAGTTTAGGTACATAGCAAGAATAAAAAATATAATACAATACACAAAATATTGCCACTGTAGGCATCTTTGGTATTTCCTTTTTGCATATTACAAATATATATTAATCTCTATATAAACAGATACAGTTCTTACTATATCAGAAGCACTTAACACAAATTTCACTTAACCCTCACAACTCAGTAAGGTAAATTCTTTACTTTTTAAAAAGATGTATGTGGGGAGCTGGAGAGATGGCCCAGCGGTTAAGAGCATTGCCTGCTCTTCCAGAGGTCCTGGTTCAATTCCCAGCAACCACATGGTGGCTCACAACCATCTGTGATGAGATCTGGTGCCCTCTTCAGGCATGCACACACACAGAACATTGTATACATAATAAATAAATTTAATAAATAAATAAAAAGGTGTGTGTGTGTTAGTGTTAGAGGGAGGTGCCCATGAAGCTCAGAAGTCATCATCAAATCCCTTGGAGCTAGTTAAAAGCAGTTGTGGGTGCTTGGAACTGAACTCCAATCCTCTGGAAGAATAACAAACACTTTTAATGGCTGAGCCATCACTCCAGCCTCATAAAATTTCTATTTTTATAAGAAAACTGAGGCTTATGTGCTATACTGCCCAAATCAACAGCCACAACACACAGCTATTTAAAATACACTTAAAATCCAGCTATCAGTCACATGAACCATATTTTAAGTTTTCTAAAGCCACATGTGGCTAATGGCTACTGAATGGGATAGTACAGACAGAAATAATAAAAATATAAAAAACCTTGCTGTTATTTATAACTTTAAATTTAGTAAACACCTACAATTAAAGTGAAATGCTTACAAGTTCTGAATATTTAGAATGACCTTTATTCCATTATTTTTAAGACTCATACATAGAAAAATAATAATCTTGAAGAAAAGATAATGCACTATTTAATTATTTTTACTCTTTAAACGTACCTTGCTCTCTCAATAGCTTCTGTCCTGTGGACATTGGAGAGCTGACCCAAGCAAAAGCGGTCTCCTCCAGAAGGATCCACATATCCATCCACAGTTACAATAGGGCAGCTTGAAGGGACCTTAAATGTCTCTCCTACCTGAACATCCATTTCAAAGTAAGCAATGGAACACCAATACTCAGGAGCTATAGAAAATAAATGAAAAAGAACACTCATCCATGCTGCCAAGATATTAGGGGGGGGGGAGAGGGTACTTTCATCCACAAAAACAAACCTAGACAAAGATGAAGGAAAGAGGAGTTAGAGAAGCACATAAAAGAATTGGATTAAAATAATGTAATACACTTGAAAAATAGTGATTTCATATTTTATTTGTAGCTAGTACTTACACCTTGATACTCCAAGGACCAAATCAACTAAAATTAAAGAACACAAGAAATCAGATCTAGCTGGGCGGTAATGACACACATCTTTAATCGCAGCACTCGGGAGGCAGATCTCTGTGAGTTCCAGACAAGTTTGGTCTACAGACTGAAAGAAGAGAGAGAGAGGGAGGGAGGGAGGGAGGGAGGGAGGGAAGGCACATGCACGAGAGAGGAGGCAAGGGAGGGAGGGAAGCAAGCATATTCTAAAACAAACTTTTCTATCATGATAGTTCATTTGATTGCACATCTGTTCTGTTGTCTGAACTTCGTTTTTGACAAGTACACTAATCCTAAAACATAGTCTATAGTATGTTTTTACAGACCCCTATTTAGGAGAAAGCACCTAAATCAGTCGACATTCTCCTGCTTATACTTAAGAACTTTGCAGAGCTGTTTTATACAGATTCGTAATTGTGTCTCAAAAATCAAAAGTCATTTGCCCAATGTACACATATCCCATTTTTATAAGTCATTTTAGTGAACTAGTACGATATATTCATTTAAAACAATTATTTTAAATGACGAGCAGGGGTGGGGCTAGGAGAAGAAACAATACTTGGTTTGGATTGCAAATACAGAATTATTTCTGATTTTGTTTGCATTATTAAAGAAAGTTTGTATACATGTAATCTGCTTAGCTTTTCTTTCACAATTTATTTAACAGATATATGCGAGCATCTAGGGAATTTTCTTGGCACTGTACGCAAAGAGAAAACAAAACCATTCACAGAGGTTCCTCAAGTGGGCAAATGAGCAAACAAATGAACATGGAGCCCAGGTCATGACAACACTGCAAAGGTAATCAGAATAAGGGGAGAAGGAAGAGAGGGAGTGGAGGATGGGATGCAGGAGGAACGCTATGGAAAAGAAGGTGACTGGAAGGAACACGTCAGTTTACAAATTTGAAGGACATTCTGTCTGAAAACTCAAGACCTGAATGAAAGTCCTATACTGGCCCCAGAGGAAGAACTTCTGAGAGATTAGGGAGTAAGAGTTTTGTCTGCAGACTTATCTACATTACAATGTGTTATGAATTATGTATAATCTGAATCAAAACTTTCTGCACTCTGAAACAATACTTAGAACGACAAAAACCAGCCCAGACTTCAAGTTCCATCAGAAAAATGAAGTATTAACACTTAAAACTTAAAAAAAAAAATATGTAAATAAGAGTACTCATAAATGAAATTCTCAAAAGAAAATTTTAATTGAGTCAGGAGTGGTGGGCACACACCTTTAACCCCAGCACTCAGGAGGTGAAGGCAGGTGGATCTATGAGTTCAAGGCCAGCCTGGTCTACATAGTGAGTTCCAGGACAGCTGGAGCTATAAAGAGAAACTCTGTCTCAAAAAACCAAACGAAAAAAGAAAATTTTAATTAAAACCAAAGAAAATGAAAAAGAAAAACAACACTTTACAGGACTATGATGGCTAATACTAACTGTACACAGGATCTACAATCACCCAAGAGACAAAGCTCTGGGACTGTCTATGACAGTCTGAATCGTGCTAACCATGTATAATAGGAAAACCCAAGGCCACTTTGGGCTGAACAAATGAGAAAGCAGAGCACAGGTACTGTGGTTCCTGACTGCAGATGCAATGCAACCCACTCCTAACCCCTCTGCCACACAGTAACATCCCAAATGTGACAAACTGTACCTCCCAGCTGAAATTAAACCTTCCCTTCTCATATCACACTTATTCTCTCATAGCAACAAGTAAAACAGAAACACAGGGTCACTGCTGTGATACATTTGACTGTGTGGTTCTTAAGCCTCTGGAACTAACAGGACTGCAGAAGTTTGAAACTCTGACCTAGAAAAGCACTAGAACACTGTAAATAGAGCTTAAGGGGTCATTCTGGTATGAGTTTGGGCAAGCAGAATGCCAAGAGAAATGCAGACAGTGGAGGTAGAGGCCATTCCATATTACAGCTTGTCTAGACTCTACCTGGATTATGCCTGTGTTCTGCAAAGTTTAGCGAGACCAAGCTTAAAAGTAATGGGCTAATGTGCTGGGTGGATGAAGTCTCCAAACAGAATATGTAATCTGCATCATATTTACTGCTCACAGCTCTCATCCAGGTGTACAGGAAGCACAAAAAGCAGAGTAGGAAAATATGAAAACATGCAATTGCAACAACAATGTGAGCTTGAACCTACAGACAAGTGGCAGCAGCAGTTAATAAAGAGATTAGTCACCCAATTCTCTGCAGTGGTAAGCTATATTCTCACCTGTGAGTCAGAATAAACCCTTTCTCCCTTAAGTTGCTTTAAAAAAAAAAAAAAGATATTTTGCTATAGCAATACGAGAAGTAGCTAATATATAAAGGTACCTAATTGCTGGGCAAAAACCTGTCAAGCAAAAGAGCACTTTCCAACGAGGAGTTAGTCAGGCACACAAAGGCATGCCCATGACACCAACATTCAGGGAGCTAACATAGGAAGAATGTGAATGAGGTCAGCATGGACTACACAGTGAGTTCTAGGCCAACCTAGACTATACAGAGACACCGTGTCTTAAAAAAAAAGAAAAGAGTAGATAACTCAAAAATGTTTAAAAACTTTGAAACATCCAATAAATTCACTGCAAATATAATTCTTTAAATATGTTTGTTTATAAAATTATACCTAAATGATTGCTTAAACACCAGTTTTGAAATATTTGTGGATTTTCTTTTGATTTTTCGAGACAGAGTTTCTCAGAGATCTGTCTGCCTTGTCTTCTTAGAACTGGAATTGAAGGTGTGTGCCACCACCGTCTGTCCGTGAAGTTATTTTCTATAGTAAAAAAATCTTTTTTAAAAAAATATTTATTTATTTGCATTTTGTGAGTATATCTGTCTGCATGTATGTATGTTTATCACATGTGTAGAGCACAAAGAAGCCAGAACAGTATGACAGACCCCCCCCAGCACTGCAGTTACAGATGGCTGAGAGCTGCTACATGGGTGCTGGGAGTCAAAGCAGATCTCAACTGCTGAATCATCTCTCCAGCCCCCATAAGTAAAACTCTTTAATGAAGATATCATATATCATGAACATTAATAATCAGCAAACAAGCAACAGTTACTGACTGAAGCTAAAACTGAGCAACTTTTAAATTACCCAATTTTCTGACAGTAATAAAAACTAGTAGCCCTTAAAAGATCTTTAAGTAGGGAATGAAAACTTTGTTAAAAATGAATATAATGCTGGGGGTGATATTTCCAAGTACAATGTATTTCCCAGTTTCTATGGAAGGCTAAAGCTTATTATAGGCAAGTCAACTCAAAAAAGAAAAAAAGGGTTTCTTTCAACTTCCATGTTCAAGAAAAAAATGAACTCTTATTATTACTAACTGAAATATCCGCAATGCACTAAACCTTTCATTACTTCCCTACCAGTAAGTCCCCACCTGCTTAATAACCCAGACATCACACTGCAACTCTTGAGTTTGAGGCTACTCTGGTCTAAATAGTAACTTTCTGGACAGCCGGAGCTGGAGGGAGAAGAATATTTAACTGATTTCTTTTCTATCTGTTCAATTAGGAAAGCAGACGTGTAAGCTGGTTACTATAATTCAGTATGGCCAGCACTAGGTATGGGACACAGACATGCTTAAACTACATTTAGGAAGGGAGAGGAGGTGCATGACTCTAGCATGGTCTCAATTGTTTCTTGCCTCTTGATAAGTAACACCTTTGTTTACCTTTCTCTTGGAGTTTCTATTGCTATGAAAACACACAACCAAAAACAACTTGGGGAAAAAAGGATGTATTTCATCTTACAAGTGTCAAGTCATAATCCATCACTGAGGGAAGTTAAGGCAGAACTTAAGTTGAGAACTGAAGCAGAGCTCACAGAGGAACACTGCCAACTGGCTTGCTCCTCTTAGAGCACCCACGACCACCAACCCAGGGGTGGCACTGCCCACAGTGAGCTGGGCCCTCCCATATCAATCATCAAGGAAGACCTGAGTTCTAACCACTAAAAGTAAAAGTGCAGAATTAACCTTTTCCTCCTACAACCAACTGGACAAAAACCAAAAACAAAACAAAATAAAATAAAATACAAAAAACCTAAAACCAATAAAAAAAACACAAAAACCCTTTTAGGATGTATTCACCATTAAGACACATCTGTATTCTATTGAAAGACAGGAATCAATGTCAATACAGGCTGCTACAGATACATCCTCATGTAATCAATACTATTCTCTAAACACTAGGGGCAATTCAGTCTCATCATCCATTCTACTGTGAGAAGAAGGAAGCAAATTTATCAAGAGGTCAAAGGCAATTGCTGAACCTAAATCAAGTCTAGATGGTAGCTGACTGCCATATCTATTCTCACTATACATTCCATTCAATATAAGTTCATCTGTCCATCCATCCTTTCTTCCTTTCTTCTTTTTCCCCCCAAGAC
>NC_022020.1:58085342-58093708 GCF_000317375.1 Microtus ochrogaster
CGAACTCACAGAGATCCGCCTGCCTCTGCCTCCCGAGTGCTGGGATTAAAGGCATGCACCACCACCGCCCGCCAGGCTGACCTTTTCAAACTCAGAGATCCAGCGGCCTCTGCCTCCCCAGTACTGGGATGAAAGGTGTGAAGCACCACCACCTCACCTAGTTTTTCTTCAGAATCAGACCATCCTTATGCCTGCAGACCAGCTCTACTAAGCCACACAAACACTAAAGGGATTTAAACAAGTACTGACTCTCAAGAATGCTGCCTCAGAGTCAGCAGAAGTTCTCATTCTTGCAATTCCAAACATAAATTAAGATCTTGATACAATGTGTCCAAATATGAAATGTATTACAGCAAAATGCTCATTAAGAATTACATATACATTAATGAGCATCTTAAGACTGGCGCTATACTATGGTGTCAATAAAGTCATTCTCTCTCTTGATCTAGGAATTACATTACTCTCTAATTATAAAGTATGAGAAAAGCTGTATGCACACAGATCGTCTACCCAATTACTTTTAGGCAGGTAGGAAAAAAATCTGCAATCAACATAAGTAACAAGAATCCACTTAAACAACTCTATGACCTATCCTTTAACTATAGTTAAGGGTCATTGTAGCTATTTTTTTTAAGACTTTACTGAAGCCGGGCGGTGGTGGCGCACGCCTTTAATCCCAGCACTCGGGAGGCAGAGACAGGCGGATCTCTATGAGTTCGAGACCAGCCTGGTCTACAAGAGCTAGTTCCAGGATAGGCTCCAAAACCACAGAGAAACCCTGTCTCGAAAAACCAAAAAAAAAAAAGAGACTTTACTGAAAACAAACAGTTGTCCTATGTCCAAAAGGGGTGGTTCCAGAAGAGCCATCAGACACCAAAATCTGTAGATGCTCAATCTCTTATGTAAAATGATGCCATATTTACAAATAATATACAAAAAGCATATGTAAATCAAGAGAATAAATACTACATGGTCTTATATAAAGGACTTGAGAATTCCTAGATCTGAATATAACTATAAGTATAGCTGAAGTGAAGAAAATCAGTTATAAAGTCAGAATTAGAGAAAGCTCTTGCTCCTATTGTTTGTGTTACAGAGGTGCTTTGGCATCTCAAGTTTTCAGGGGGTTTCTGTTTTCCTGCATCTATAATTTAACACAGTATTTTCCAAATTTCGGTTAGGATCTGCATCTTTCTTTTTTTGTTGTTGGTTTGTTTTCCAAGACATGGTTTTTCTGTGTAGCTTTGGAACCTGTCCTGGCACTCACTCTGTAGACCAGGTTGACCTCAAACACACAGAGATCTGCCTGCCTCTGCCTCCCAAGTGCTAAAATTAAAGGTGTGCGCCACTACCACCCAGCTGATCTGCATCTTTCTTATAAAACAGTTCCTTACAATTACTTTTGGTTTTAACATCTATTTAAGATTCTTCTCTGACCTTTTAATTATATTTAGTACTCTCCCCCCTCCCTCCCTCCCTCCCTCTCTTTCTCTCTCTCCCTCTCTCTCTCTCCCTCCCTCACCCCCCCCCTCTCTCACACACACACACACACACACACACACACACACACACACACGACATAACATGTATGTGGAGGTCAGAGAACAACTCATGGAAGTCAGTCTCTCCTACCACATGGTCCAAGAGATCAAACTATCTCATCAAACCTGGCAGCAAGCCACTTCACCCACTAAGCCATCTCACTAGCCTCTTCCCTGTTTTTTTAAGCGATAGGTCTGATACTATTCTACTTAAGCTTAGTTTCATTCTGCTGCAATGCTAAAACCTGGAATTCTGTACTTAGTATCTGATTTCAAAACATAGTTTTTACTTTTCTTTCAGACAGTTAAAATGAATTAAATATAGTCTATGTGTGACTATCAGCTACTCTTAAATTTCTGATTAAGTCATAACAAATATTACACTATGAGGTCAAGTACCCGTAAAATAACCACTGGCATACATGTACCAATTATCATAATAAAAATCTACATACAGGGAATCAATACTGAAATATACTTACCAGGATGATTGGAAATGGGAGGCTGGAATGCAAGCTCATTGTGAACTGGCCCTAAAGAAAATATAATAAAAATCCCATTTTACTTATTAAAAGTTTCCCAATGCCAAAACTTTAAAAAAAAAACTTTAAATATAAATATTATAAGTCTTAAGACTGGCTTAGATCAAGTTTATGCCATGCCCATGAATTTAAAAGCTTATTTCCGCCGGGTGATGGTGGCGCACGCCTTTAATCCCAGCACTCGGGAGGCAGAGGCAGGCAGATCTGTGAGTTCGAGACCAGCCTGGTCTATAGAGCTAGTTCCAGGACAGGCTCCAAAGCTACAGAGAAACCCTATCTCGAAAATCAAAAAAAACCAAAGCTTATTTCCTAAATTTTTTTGTGATACTCATAAGCTAACAATTTAAGTGCTATCTGACACACGCTATTTAACAATTTATAAAGTCATATATGCAATACTTAATGCAGGTTATAAATTAATTATTCAATTCACATAACATTAGTATAATTTATAATGCAATGTATAATGATTTAAATTGTTAATCTATTCTAAAAATAAGTGCTTTTATTTAGTAAATTAGGGACATTTATATGATGTTCCAATAGCTATGGCTGAAAGTTTATTAGTTAATACATTGTGCTAAAACCCTTACAGAAATACTAAATTCACTTCTTATAATGTTGTTTTAAGCAAATAAAATTACAGCCCTTGAGGCTTAATAAGTTTAAATAAGTGACCAGCAATCATAGAGCAAACCCAATAATACCCTATGTACTAGTCCATTAGAAATCAGATTCTCTGAGCACTTGGAAAGACAGTAGTGTAACTGATACATAACAATGTGCATATAGCATCACCCTCCCCCAAAAATACATATCATACACACAAACACACACACCCATTTATATGACTGGAAGGAAGTAATACTAGAAGTGACTATGTCTAGGTTACATAAGATTTTAAGCAGTTTTATTATTTATGCCTTTTGTACTTTTCTAGTGTTTTTGGTACTATTGACCATAAAATGAGGAAAAGGGATTTTATATTTATGAAAGATATATATCCCTGATTTTTGCCCTTCATCCCTATACTCACGATATTAAAAACAAATGAACAATGTTCCCATTCTGCCTGAAACTGGACTGTTTGTAGTGTCCGCTCCTAATCAAAACTATATGGAGCATTGCTCAACACCTATGATCTATAGTATCTACTGCATTGATTCTATGGTGAGGGAAACCTTGAGATCATAGTACTCAAGGGCTCCAGTTGACTGTGAACGATAACACACAAGACCTAAAACCACATATAAAGCGAACAAACGAATGAAATCGATGTGGTGTTGATGAACCATCAGCACAGACAAATGAATGTACTCAGCGAACATCAGTGCAAAACAAATGTGTGAGAACCATTTAAAGGAACTCTTTACAAATACTGAAAAAGTAAAAACACTTAACAGTTTAATGAAATTAAATTGTAAGATGAATAAAAGATGTAAAACCATTTTTTAAGAAAATAGAAATAAAGTCCTAGCTAGAAAAGAAAAAGGCCCTGCTTACAATGAAAACAAGAGCTTACAGTAATGTCCAGGATGGGGCGGCATAGGCGGGTGGTGCTGAAGATGGCCGTTTTGGTGGTGAGGCAAATTAGGAGTGTATGGTGCGGTCCTACTTCCAGTCCAGGTGGTAGTGCTGTCTAAAAATTAAGGCCCATATGCATTAATATGCTTTTATAAAGGCTGCCTAGTTTTTCTTCTCAACTACTTAAAAGATTTTAAAAAGCATGTACATACTATGATGGTAAGTAGCTGGCTGACCAGTAAATCCATTCTGCTGCTGTCCTGGCTGAGGCCCTGAAGCTATCTGCAACAGTCCTTCACTATGGCTGCCTGCCAGAATACTGGCCGGCTGACCTAGAGAAACAAGAAGACATTAACACGGCATATGTATAGATGCAATTTCACGCTAGTATACAAAAATGAAGGTCTAATTATGTCTGGTAATCCACAATTATAAAGATGGGCCAAAAGTGGAACTTACCCATTGCCTATCAAATAAAAAAGCTAAAAGCACTAATAAAGGAAAACCTTCAGAAATTATTTAAAATGTCCTTTTCTTAAGAAATGTTTTCCTGGGGCTGGAGAGGTGGTTTGGCGGTTAAGAGGACCTGGCTTTGATTCTCATCACCCACATGGTGGCTCACAGCCATCTATAACTCCAGTTTTTGGGAATCTGATGCCCTCACACAGACATACATACATACATGCAGGTAAAACACCAGTACACAATAAATGAAATTTGAAGGAAGGAAGGAAGGAAGGAAGGAAGGAAGGAAGGAAGGAAGGAAGGAAGGAAGGAAGGAAGGAAGGAAGGAAGATGTTTTCCTAACATTAGTGTCCTATTTCTTTACAGGCCCTCTTCAAATGCTAAGAAACACACGAAACATCTAGGCTACAGCAACAGCTTTAGAAGCACTTCACCAGATCATGCTGGACTTTCCTGATCTGAATCCCTAAAACCCAGGCAAGAAAATGTTGACAACAGAAAGTTAATTATCATGGCACTGGTGCTGATAATGGCAGGACAATGGCTTTAACAACAGTGAAAAGCACAGGAGGCAAGTGTTTTAAATGAATAGGATGGCAAGGGTGAGAAAGTTAACATAAAGCACAACAAAACAACCTGTTCCACTGTCGAACCAATACAGCATTTGGTAAAACAACAAAAACTGTTCATCAATTTTGAAACTTTTTCCATGTTCTCTTTAAAAAAATCAGAATCATGTCAGTAAAGTTACTGTATGCCCAGATTTGCATCAAATCAGTTGCTCCCTCTGTAATACACCAAGAAAATTATTTCATTTGACTCAAAATATATGTTTTATTATTTGCCATGTATAGGTTTTATTTTGTACGTGGAAAAGGCTATTTCTTAGAGCAAGCATTTGTCATGTTCACTGTATTTGGAGAACACTACAGTACTCCTCTACACTGAGAATCACCACCACGAACCAAGTGTGTAAGATGTTAACAATGGGAAACCAGCTCGTGTAAAAACATTCCTCTATTTTTAATCTAATTTCTTTTCTTTCCTTTAACTCTATCAATCATTTTAGAAATAAGGAACATTCACCGCAAATTCTAAAATCTACAATATTTATATTTCAGTTATAAAAATATACTTTTAAAAGTATTAAGACAGAATTGGATATATTTCATTCACATCTTTTTTTGGCCTTCAAGCATAACTCTTCCTGCAGGGAGGGAAGGAAAAAGTCAAAATGAAGTCATTTTGGACATAACTGAACAAAGCTCAGTCTCCAGAGAATGTATAGAAGTGCGTGCCTGGCCCAGAAGTAATCTACACATAAGTGAATGCATCTATATTATTTTTCATCTCCACCATTGTCAACCATATTCCAAATAAGCAAATAAAGACAGGACAGTCAGAGATGCAAGCAAGGTCCTATACTGCATACACGTAATCCCAACATTTCAGAGGCTGAGACAAGGAAATCAGAAGTCCATAGCCAGCCTGGCTTATGAAGTGAAATCTTGTCTCAACACTCCCCCCAAATGTATATACATACACATATATATCAAATGTGCATAGAAATTATCTGTGCTAAGATTGTACCACTGAAAAAGACTGCTTTCAAGTGGTGAAATGGACTAATGAGAATTCTGAAAACAATTACAGGGCCAGACACATAATTCAGTGGTAAAGTGCTTGCTTATCATGCTTATCAGGGGTAACACAGTGGCTTGGATTCCCAGCACTAGGGGAAATGTCAGGGGGTGGGATGGGAGCAAAACAATTCAGAAATAAATCTAATTATCACAAAGATTAAAATTTCGATGTTGAGTCTAAACTGATATGAACATAGATACTCCATTGTAAGGTAATAACAAATATCCATCTATATCAGTCAACTATCCCTTGACAATCTAGGTTTAAAAACAATTCTCTTAGTAATCAAATTATTACTATTTGTATGCTTGATAATATTTAAATTTAAAATAGGAGTAATAATTAGGGATAGAAAGATGTCTCAGCAGCTAAAGCACTTGCCCTGCAAGCATGCGGACCTCAGCTCTAACCTATAAAACTACAAACAACTGGACAGACACAATAGTGTGCATCACTAACTCCTCCTATGAGATGGGAGGTCAAGATAAGAAACCCCGCCCACTGGCCAGAGAGCCTGGCATGTGCAGCCGCAAACAAGTCAGTAAGGGACCCTGACTCAAGCAGCTGGACAGAGAGGACGACAACAAAGGCAGTCTCCAACTCTGCACGTACACCACAACATGTGCCAGCACTCCAACAGACATACTAACTCTTTTTTTCAATTTTTGAATTAAATAAGCAAATTACTCTACTTTGCAAAGCAAAGTTCAACTTTTAGAATTGTAAAAGCAAATAACAATATAAACAAAACCAGATCACACTGTCTTTATTAGAGTCCCAGAAAAGTTGAGCCTGGGCTGGGGGTACAGCTCAGTGGCCAAGGGTTTATCTGGCATGGTAGAGGTCCTAGCTTCAACTGATATGATCAAGAAACAAAGACAGGTAAAGAAGGAAGACGACAAGAACAGAACGCAGACTGAGAACCCCCATGACATCCTTTTCAAAGATGTGCATGTTAGCTTTATTCTGAGACTGGTTAAAATACTTGATGCCTTCCTGGGGCCACAAATAGCATAAGCAAGTCTTTTTATGAGCCTTTTCCAAGTACTCACAATAGGAAATTGAGAAACTATTATAAAGTTATCCTCTCAGACAAAATAATGGACTAAAAGAAAGGTTTTGATTGTAGATTTTTATAAACACCTTGGTTCAAAGCTATTTGCTGGGCCAGTGATAGAGATGGCTCAGTAAGGAAAGAGTCTTGCTACACAAGCTCAGTGGCCTGAATTTGATACCAAGAACCCATGGAAAGATAGAAGGAGAAATGAATCCACCAAGTTTTCCTCGGATCCCCACAAACATACCATGGCCCACATGTACACACAAACATGGGCACACATATACACAAACAATCACACACGCATACTATAATAATAAAAAATTACTTGTTAACTACTTAAATATTTCTCTAAAATCTATCTGAAAAATCAGGAGACTTCTTACTTATGCAATGTAATAACAGTATAGTCAAAGTCATTACATTTGACTGTATATCAACATTAGAAATTCTAAATAAATTATGAACACCATTTTCTCCAGAATGAACTCAAATACCAATTCAACATATCTTCCTGTGGGCTGAGTGGTATGGCTCAGGAGTAAGAATCCATCTAGTTCGCATCTGGCCCTGACACCGTACCCAGCACCATAAAGACCACAAGTTTTTACTTACTTGGGGTTTCTCCAAGTGACTACACATAAATATTCAAGGATTAGGAAGACTTACGATTGTATTGAGCTGCATAACTCACTTGTGGAAGCCACAGGAATGTTGGGGAAGTTGGTGGTACTGGTGGCATTAGACTCAGACGGGGCTAGCAGAGCTGGGGCACTGTACGTCTCCGTTGATGCACGATTACTTGGTGGATGTTGAATGGTTTGAATTGAATGTCCTTCAGTGGGCAAGGATGGCTGTCCCTCAAAGTCATGAACGTATTCATCCTTCACTAACATACTTGGTGGAGCTATGAGAAAAAAAAAACACATTTATATATTTTACATTCTTCCATTTCCACAAAAACTATATACAAATAATATGACAAAATCTAAAATCGACTAAGTATAAATAATTCAAATTCAGAAAATTTTCATATATAAAAAAGCATATTTTATCAGCTACAGTAACTTTAGAAATTTTTATCAATTATGACTCTCTGATATCTGAAGAATTGTTCTTCAGTTTCCTGACAAACCCAGAAGTGCATAATCATCTAAATAAGTAAAAACCAAAGGCCTAGCAAACGTTTACTCAGCTGTGAAGATCATTTACTCCTCAAGACAAAATGAGACTACATACTTGGCTCTGCCTTTCTGAATGTCACAACGTACAGAGATAGAAGTGGGGTCTAAAAGGTATTCAACGCCAAGACCTGGACTTATTTATTATTTGAAACTGCTGTCCTAAAACGTTAAAAAGTCAAATGAAAGCCCAATGCAGGGTGTTGGCCTGTAATTCAGCATTCAGGAGACAGGAAAGGAAGATCACAAGTCATGAAATTGAAATTTTCTTTTTGGAATTCCAATCTACATAAAAATGTTTGATGAGAACTGTCAATAATTAAAATTTTCAGACTTTAAGGAGCATAAGGAACATATCTAGTGTCCAGGTCATGTAAAGTAGTATCTTTAATAAACTAGGGGTCTATTTGCT
>NC_022020.1:58095503-58120964 GCF_000317375.1 Microtus ochrogaster
AAAAAAAAAAAATCCTGTTCAGAAAACACAGTGGTATGGATGGCTAAGCTTTTCCGTTTGCATGTTTGTTTTTATGATTAGTTTACTCAACAAAATTCTGGATTTTTCTTCATAAAGATCTTGGCAAGGGCTGGAGAGATGGCTCAAAGGTTAAGAGCTTTGGCTGTTCTTCCAGGGGTCCTGAGTTCAATTCCCAACAACCACATGGTGGCTCAGAACCATCTGTAATGAGATCTGGTGCCCTCTTCTGGCATCCAAGCATACATGCAGACAGAAGACTGTGTACATAATAAATAGATTAAAATAAAGATTTATTTTAAAAAAAAGTTTCTTTAAAAAAAATCTTGGCAATATTGATTTAATTATTTATTTAACTTAATGGGCCATCTAATTAATGGCATCTCTATTCAATTTTTTTGTTGCTGAAGTGACTGAGATCCTTTAACCTGTTGGCATTACTAATACAAAAGGGAGCAGCTGTGAACTTGACAGCTGCATGGTTGACCGTGACATCACAAGAGTCAACTGCTGTGTACTTTAAATAGCTATGCCTCCCAAGGTTTCCTTCCCTTCACAGGTCGACTAAACTTCCCTAAACAGAAGTTTGGAACGTGGATTTTTCAGCTTCTCAAGTCACCACCTACTTTGCAATGGATCTTTTTGTCCATCTGCCTACAGCGTTTGTGTTTCCTCACTCCCAATAAACACCTTTCTACACCTGCCGATTCTGTCTGCTGATGTCTGTGGAATTGAGATTTCTCCACTGCCATCTACTGCACTTGATCTTTCCTGTCTTTTAACTCTTTAACTGCCAGAGAAAAAGAACAAGACACCTAGAGTGTCCCTTTGGAACCTCATCTTGGGATTTCTTCTGAATATAACAACTCATCAAGAAAAAACATTAAGAAAAAGTTCCCAGTGCTGAGTTCCTCCATCTGTCCACAGACATAGGCTATCTCTATCCCTTTCACTGAGTGAGGAAGAATCCTACCTCCCGGAGAACCAAGGTGCCTCGGTGTACATCACTCAGAACATCTTCACAGCTCCCATGTTTAACCTTATCCTCAATTCCCTTGGAGACGGCATTGCAGCCAGACTAACCTGAGACAATGCACCTCAGATTACACCTCAGGAGTCTCTCATGATAACCAAGTCAGTCTAGGAGTACACACTCAGTCACCCAGTCTGACGTGGTCACCAACGAGTCTCCTCAATCTCCCACAAGTTTGGCTCACTTGAAGCAATGGTGCAATTCTTGTGGTAAGATATCAGTAAATAGAACCGCTGTCTTCATATGTTAACCATTGAGTTAGCTGAACTTAAGAGCCAACTTCCAGACAAGGGGTGCTTCATCCAAAATATCAAAACCATGACAGGAAGGATTAATCAACTTGTGTCTAATGTTGCCCAGCTGCTTGTTAAATGTGAGCATATAAAGGTCATCACAGGACCTGCAACATCAACACTAGGTGCTGCAGAGATACATTTCCAAAAACATAAACGTCCATCTCCAGGACTTATTTTGAGTGCATAAGAACAGCATGGAGCTATGGGTTTCAATAGTCCTGCTTTTTTCTATTCCTAGTTATACAGAGGCTGCAGAGGCTACAGAGGCTGAACAGGAAGCCCCATGTCCTCATCAGGTGACAGGAGACCATTTTCAAGAAGAGCCAACACAAGTCTACCCCTTGTCAACCTAATACACAATCACATCTTCTTACATTATGCCTAATTCCCAAATAAAAACAGTAAGCAGGTCATAATTTTGCCTAACACGATATACTATCCCACTTACAACCAAATGCATTATAGATTTTAGGAAAGGTGACAATATTTGAAGGACATTCTTGTAGTATCTCTAATATGATTAAGCACTGAAATATTATCTCAGCTGAGGAGAATGCAATCATCCTCTATTACAGGATACACTATAGGGTAAAGAAATAAGAGAAAAGAAAACACAAATATCTGTACAAACATTCTTAACAAAATAAGAAACACTGATGTCAATTATAAACTTCATTTCTACTACTGGTCACGTGGCCTTAGCTGCTATTTTTAACTACCTTCCTCTACCACCCATTCTGTACTTCCTCTACCTTCAGTAAGCACCTCAACAAGTCTTGGCTCTTTTCCTGGGGAAGTGATCCATACTTTCATTCCTGAAGGGTCTATGCCCTTTGTCATTCTGCCTGTGAGTAGGTTGTTATAATTTCCCATTGCTTTTAATCACAGAACATGGTAACAGCGGCATGGTAACAGCAAGAGACCCCCTAAAGGATCTCCTGCACTCCACACATTATCCTGCTTACCTCCATTGTGGAGAAGCAATCCAGTTCCCTTTGGTAGTCTGGATCAGTCACCCATCCTAACAATGTTATTCTTTTTTTTAGACAGTAGGTTTAAGGACATGAGAACGCAAAAGTGGCTAGGAGGAAGTCTGAGCTTACAGTTCAATAGAATGTTTGTTTTATCTCCTGGCAGGAGCACTCCTCACTCTGGGTCCAAAATTTCTAAGTCAGCAGAACAGGACAGGAAGCAAAACTTTTCCTAGTGGATAACTAGGGCTAACAGTGAGAAGAACTATTCCCTTTCCCATCCCCTTAAGACCTGGACCCATGAATCCTGGCTATGGGAAAAATACATCACATATTTGATGCTAATTCAAAAGATATGCTAATTTCTAGAGAACCCTGCCCCAGCCCTCTAGGCTACTGCCACCTAACTGGCATGTAACCATGTCTCAAAAGACTGATCCATCCTTCTATCAGGCCAGCTAATTCAGGATGGTGGGAAACAAGGCAAGACAAATGGATTCCATGACCACAGGCCCAATGTCACACTTAGAGAAGTGAGCTCCTTGGTCAGAAGCAATAGTGTATGGAATAACATGATGGTAGATAAGACATTCTTTAAGTCCATGGATGGTAGTGTTGGCAGAATCATTACAGGCTGGAAACAGAAATCCATAACCAGAACAAATATACATTCCAGTAAGAACAAAGTTTTGTCCTTTCCATGAAGCAATTCTGTTTCCCTAGGCTCATGAACTGTTATGAGTCAGAGTTCTCTAGAGAAAAAGAACTAACAGAATGACTGGAAAAAGAAGGAAGTGTGTGTGTGTGTGTGTGTGTGTGTGTGTGTGTGTGCGCGCGCGCGCGCGCGTGTGCGTGGCTTTATTAGAGTAGCTTACAGGCTGTGGTCAAAAAGTCCAACAATGGCTGTCTTCCAAAGGAAAATCCAAGAATCTAGTAGGTGCTCAGCCGTAAGGCTCAGTGAGTTAACTGGTCTTCAGTACACATGACTGAAATCCTGAGTGGCTGTAATACTACTGAAGGAAAAAACTTCCAGTGAGAGCGAGGACAAACAAAGCAAAATCTTCCTTATTCCATGTTTTTTACAAATCTGTGGCCCAGGTTTAAAGCGACTCTTCCAACCTCAAATGATATGGATTTAAGGTAGATTTTCCCACCGCAAATGAGCCAATTAACTGAAAGTCCTATAGGTGTGCCCAGCTGCTTGGGTTTTTAGAGAATTATAAATGTTGACAACTAAGAATAGCCACCACACGTACCAAATTATAAAATATTCATATTGTTTTAACAAACGGCATATATCAATAAAAACAAATATGACTAACTTAATGGTGCCTCAGTTTTTGTAATGCTTTTCTGTTGTTTAATATTCCATAGCAAACCAACATTATTCTAACTCCTAGCTGAGCAAGTTCCTTGATCTCTAGGCTCATGTCTCCTAATCTAAAGAAGTGAACATAATCTCACCTACCACAGAAAGTAATAAGTGGACAATGACACAATATTCATTGTGGAAGCCTGAATAAGAATGGCCCCCATAGGCTCATATATTTGAATGTTTGGTCATTAGGGAGTGGTACTACTTGAGAAGGATTAGGAGGTTCAGCCTTGTTGAACTAAGTGTGGCTTTATTAGAGGAAGTGTGTCATTGGAGTGGGCTTTGGGGCTTCAAAATCTCAAGTCAGGCCAAGTGTCACTCTCTCTTCCTGCTGCTTTTGGGTCAGGATGTAGAACTCTAAGCTACTATGAATGCTTGCGTAGTGCCACGCTCCTCACCATGTGGATAATGAACTAAACCTCTGAAACTATAAGCAAGCCCCAATTAAAATGCTTTCTTTTATAAGAGTTGCCATGGTCACAGCGTCTCCTCATAGCAACAGAACACTGACTAAGACAGCCATAAATCACTTAGCTCAGTACCTTATACAAAATGAACATTCAATAACTGTTAGCTATTTTAAAGCATATTTTTAGAGTAGTCATAAGAATATAAAGTTTTGTATGAGAGGTAAATAGTGAATTCTCCATAGGTGAAAAGGACTAAGCTTAAGCCACTGGGCACTCTGCCACTGCCCATTTACCCTCTAGCAAGCCACTCTCTGCTTTCTCTTCCCTCCAAAAGACTCTGCACTCTGACTGGAAGAAACACACCACGTTTTTCTTAATATTCCTAAAGCTTAGCACAGTACCAGGCAATAATAAACTCACCAAATATTTGAACAATGAATACATGGGTCGGTGTGGTCACAGAGCTCCATGAAAGAGATGAGTTGTGCTGGACAACCATAAGATCCCAACTGACAAGTGAAGGAAGGGTTCTGTTTTTCTCAACTTTTCATTACCTGCTCTACTATTATTGTTCTGCCCAATTCAAAAATGAAATCTTGTTTTCCAAGCAAATAATCCAGGCAAGATGGTCTACAAAACTACCACTAGGGGAATCCACAAGGCTGACAATGCCCTTAGTATCCCTGAAGAATATTAACTCCCACAACCCGGATGTGGAACCTCACAATTAATCCATATTAAAATTCTAAAATTATCACTACAGTTTCCTAAACCCTAATTTCCACTGAGTAAATGCATTAGATCGCAAACACTATGGATGGAGAAGGGTGACAACTGCTGGGTGCTTGTTTACAACATCTCCTGTGCTGGCAGAAGCAGAGCTTCAGCAGCTCTAAAGCTGCCATTCCTAGACGACCACAACTCCCGCTACTGCCAAGCAGTTTTCAGGAACCAGTAAGCCACAATAGTCCTTTATTACCAGGCACATTTGACAATGTAAAGTCATGTGGTGTTTCTGGCCCACCTCTGGGAGTCTAAAGAATGAAACACCAGCAGAACAAGCGTTCGCTGCTTTAAGATAACAGTGATTCTGTACCAGAGCATTTCCACAAAGTATAGATTTTTTCAGAGATTTTAGTTTAATAGGTTCTAAGTTATTAGAACTAAAGATTTAGAGAAGTCCATTTCACCCCAAAATTAAAAACAAGAGGATTTTCACACCTCAAAACATTTTAACCTTTGGTTTCACTGAAATACATTTTCAAAATATTAATATGCATAATTTAAAAACATCATCAGTATTTTCATTCATGAAAGTAAATTAGGGTGAAATGAAGAAAAACTAAAATAGATATCTTGTAAGATATGGTACACACAATTCCAAATTACCACACACTATGGTCACTGATACCCATTTACACATGTTTTTCTTACAAAGAACTATTCCTTTAACAATTAAAAATCTGTTCAAACTGACCATTAATTAGACTCATGTCCTGGTGTATTCATCTATCACACCTAAGGAATTTTAACTCATGAGTGGCAGTTCAAACTCAGAGAGCCAAAGCCAATTTAAATCTAGTATTACAGGGCTCCAGAGATGGTTCAGCCGCTAAGAGCACTTAGATGACCCAGGTTCAATTCCCAGCACCCACAGAAGTAGCTCACAACTACTTGTAACTCTAATTTCAGGAGATTTGATATCCCTTCTGGTCTCACAGACATCAGATTCAGATACACATACACACACACACACACACACACACACACACACGGTAGATAAAAATACATGCAGGCAAAACACTCAGATGCATAAAATAAAAAAAATTTAATAAGCCAAATTTTAAATGTTAATATATACCTCCCTACAAAATCTACATGTTCAGAGCAGCAACTTTTTTCTTGTTGGTGTTACTAGCTCCTAATCAAACCACTTGTTTGAACAAAAAATAAATTAAGACATGATACAAGAAAATAGAAAAAGTTACAGGAAACCAGTTACTTACCATTACTCTGCAGTGTTAATCCTGAGAGATCTTATTTTAGGGGAAAAAAATGAAACATAAATCATTACTATGAACATATCTTCCATTATATATAGAACATAAATGTAAGCCAGAGATTACCAAACTTCATGAGCCATTTCAATTTAAAAGTAGGGTAGATTCTAAATTTTATACATATATATAGTTATATATATAAGCTAACATAAAAATTTATAAATTTAAATTTATAATGTTTCCCATCTTCAACAACAATGTAAAAAGTAGGCAGAGTATCAATTTTATTTTTTTTAAATATTTATTTATTTATTTGTTATGTATACAATATTCTGTCTGTGTGTAAGCCTGCAGGCCAGAAGAGGGCACCAGACCTCATTACAGATGGTTGTGAGCCACCATGTGGTTGCCGGGAATTGAACTCAGGACCTTTGGAAGAGCAGGCAATGCTCTTAACCACTGAACCATCTCTCCAGCCCCAGAGTATCAATTTTATATACTCAATTCTAGAAATCAAAACCACAAATTTAAGTATTTACATTTCATTTAAATTATCTGAATCTTAAGCCAAGCATAGTGGTGCATACCTCTAATTCCACTACTTAAGAGGTTGAAGCAGGAGATCAAGAGTTATCCTTGGCTACATAGCCAACTCTTGGCCAGCCTGGGATGAGACCTTGTCTAAAATAAAATTTTAATTCTGATTCTTGAACTTTATTTGAAGTCTTAAGTAGTCCTCAAATACAAGCTTTAAACTAGGAAAATTAAAATACTGCTAGGATCTTTTCCCTTTATAGATCTATGAAGGTTCTGCAAAGACAGTCAACTTACCAATTCCAGGTGACACAACACGTTCATAGTGATAGGGGTTCACACAGACACTATCACATTTTAAGTCAAATGCATACTGACAATATTTAACATGTTTTAATTCATTCTTATGTAGATCAGGCCACCTCCATAGTCGGGCATAGATCACATGAGGAAATCCTTTCCGACCAGCCACCTGAGAAAAGAAACCATCATTTATTAAGTACCAGTTTTGTATTATACATTACACAAGAGATTTAAAAAAATGTTCCTATTTAATCTTCAAACTCTAATCAGCATCTGTAATACTGTAAAACATACACATGGTTTTGCTCATATTTCCTTTTATAAAACTAAAATCTTAGGCTTCTAAAAATGATATCCTTCAGAGTGTATCCATGTGCTTAAAAAAAAAATCTTTTTTTTTTTTTTTTGAGGTATGAGCTGACTGAAGGCTACAGCTCACAAGTACCATAAGGATGGGGGCTGATCACAGAAGAGAGAGGCAGAATAGGGAAGCTGGAACTTTAGGCCCAACCCCCGTGGAAGGGAAAGGGGCTATTATGTATGTAGAGTTGATCACAATCAATGACTAAAACCTGAACGGGGTTTCGACACTTTGGGTGGCTGAGCATGTGGAGGTCCTGAAGGTTGGTCTACCTTCAGAGGGCATGGAGGTTTACCGTGCCTATGCAGCTCTCAATCTGGGGCCTCTGCAATACCCTTCATAATGATAAACAAGGTTCCCTCAGCCAGGGAAGATGCTTGACTAAATTAACTGCACCATGGGTGGGACTGTGGGAACCCTTTATGGACAACGGAGAGAAGCACAGGTAAAACAAGCAGACGATTATGAGTGGCACCTCCAAGTAGACCGAGTCAGAACTGAACTGAATTAGAGGATGCAAGGTGCTACCTGCCTATGTGCATATTTATCAAGATAAAAGAAATCTTCACACCTTTGAAGGTCACAAAAGAGATAGGCTGGAGCTTACTTAGCACAGGGGAAACTGGTTTCAGAGTCCCACTCCCCATCCCACCTCCATTGCCAATGTCAGATCGTAACCATTCCTTCCTGAGAATCCAAATCTCAAAATAACAAGAGCAAAGGAGCACACATCTGCAATCTCAGCACTCAGAAGCTGAGGTGGGGATAAAAAACCCTCAAGTTCCAGGTTAGGCCAAGCTACAACAAATAAATGACCTAGTCAGGATCATAGAGAGAATTTGAAATAGTGTTCAATTTCAAGACTTGCACTCGGGTTTTTAAAATGCAAAAATATGAATTTGTCATAAACTATGCCTAAAATGTAGAAATAAAAATTTTAAAAATCTAACATCACTTTTTTTCTATACTTATTCATACAAATGATATTGCTTTACATGAAAAAAATGTGACCAGTGAATGTTTCACACCAATGGAAAACATAACATACCGAGATTTCAGGATTCCAACATATCAGTTTGACCATCTACAATACCAAAAGAGGTTAGCAGATAGGGAGAGTGTGAACTGTAATGATGGATACTGAAGAGCTAAAGGTAGTTCTCAAAATACAGGGCTTCTCATTTATTTTTCAAATTTTCTTCATTGAATTACTTTGAATAAGAATATACTCTCCTCACACACACTGGCAACAGATGCACAGTCTGCCAAGAGACAGAGCTATAGAACAAGAGATGGCCCAGCATTAAGAATACCTGATTCTCTATTATGGAGCAGAATTCAATCCCAGCATCTGGGGATGCTCTTTTCTGCCCTCTTCCCATACTTGTACATACACATGTGCAAACACACACACAAGTAATAAAAAGAAATCTATAAATACATAACATACAAATAATAATATACAAATAAATAAATATACAAAGAGATGAAGCTCACATTAAATTTGTAAGACCTTAAGAGGAAATTTAAAACATCAATTACTTTTCTAGCCATAATTAAAGGACAGTGAGCTTATAATTCGCAATCCTAGAGAAGCTAAATAAGAAGGTGAATCCAAAGACAAACATATAGGCATCCTCCTGAATATTAACCTTCATCAGGCGATGAAAGGAGACAGAGACAGAGACCCAAATTGGAGTACCGGACAGAAATCTCAAGGTCCAAATCAGGAACAGAAGGAGGGGGAGCACGAGCAAGGAACTCAGGACGGCGAGGGGTACACCCATACTCTGAGACAATGGGGATGTTCTTTCGGGAATTCACCAAGGCCAGCTGGCCTGAGTCTGAAAAAGCATGGGATAAAACCGGACTTGCTGAACATAGCGGACAATGAGGACTACAGAGAACTCAAGAACAATGGCAATGGGTTTTTGATCCTACTGCACATACTGGCTTTGGGGGAGCCTAGGCAGTTTGGATGCTCAACTTACTAAACCTGGATGGAGGTGGGCGGTCCTTGGACTTCCCACAGGTCAGGGAACCCTGATGGCTCTTCAAGCTGATGAGGGAGAGTGACTTGATCGGGGGGAAGGGGAGGGAAATGGGAGGCGGTGGCAGGGAGGAGGCAGAAATCCTCATTAAATAAATAAATTTTAAAAAAAATAAAAAAAAATAAAACATCAATTACTCTGCTAGCACAGAAGACAGAAAGCTCTGCAGACCAACCTGAAGCCGTCCATCCAGTGTTCTCTGTATGGTGACACACTTGCTAGGATGAGCTCCATTTGTAGTTATAGCTGTAATTAAGGAATCCAATTCATCTTTTTTCTCTTTCAGCTTCTTTACCAAACTTTCAATTGCTCTTTTTGCAAACGTTTCGCTTTCTCCACCTTGTCTATGACACATCAAACTATGTACAATGCTCAGGCAGGCGTCATTACTTGTTGGTGTATTAGTTATAGACATATTGTCCATTTGTTTAAGTTTTTTCTTTTAAATCAAACTCTCCAATTTCTGGAGTAATTCTGATCTTGTGAAGGCAGTGAAAACCAATAGCCAATGTTGCAAGAAGAGCTGTCAGACATCTGGTGAGCAGGATAATCTGAATGAGAGAGAGTGGAAAAAGAATATATTTCACAAGGTAGATATAAGAACTGTTCCACTTAAGTCAAGGGACTCAACACTCATAGTTCTAAAAAATGTTTAAAGTGTGAAACAGCTTAACTATAAAATGTAGCTAGTTTTGATATTCCAAAATCATTAAAAAAAAACAGGCCCTCTCATTAATGCAAAGGCACACTAAGACAAGTTTTACCAAACGTAACATTACCCCAAATCTTTCCTTAGTTATTTCTGCACCCTTTCTATTTTCTATGTCAGTGCTGCAATTTTGAGCCTTTTTAGAATTCATATAATCATTTCCTCTAAAGCAGTGGTTCTCAACCTTCCCAGTGCTGCGACCCTTTAATAGAATTCCTTGTGTTGTGGTGATCTCAATCATAAAATTATTTTTACTGCTACTTCATAATTGTAATTTTGCTACTATTGTGAATTGTAATGTAAATATCTGATATGCAGGCTATCTGATGTACAACCCCTGTAAAAGGGTCACTCAATCCAAAGGGGGTTGTGACTCACAGATTGAGAACCACTCTCTGGAGTCATTTCTTAAACGTCTTTCAATTTATGTCCTCACATAAAGAAGCAAATTTTCATGTGTATTAATAGCCATCACTTATCCATATGTATAAATACAAATAAATAAAAAGATAGGGAAAGGTTTGTTCTTGTTTTGTTGTTGTTTTCTGAGACAGGGTTTCTCTGTGTAACAGCCCTGGCTGTCCTGGAACTAGCTCTTATAGACAGGCTGGCCTCAACCTCAAGAAATCTGCTTGCCTCTGCCTCCCAAGTGCTGAGATTAAAGGCGTGTGCCACCACCGCTTGGCAGGTTTGTTTTGGAAACAAGGTTTTAGTCTGCAACCCACGCTGGCCTGGAACCCACAGCAATACCCCTACATCAGCCTCCCAAGTGCTGAGATCATACTCAGCTAATAAATAGTCACTGAAGATACACTTTCCAATAAAGAGTATTTGCACATGGGTGGATGGAATCAGACTGGAGGATTCCAGTTAAACTAAGAAGTTGGGCAAAGAGTTACACTCTGAATCTGGAACTAAAAGGAGAACTCAAAGGAGACAAGGCAATACGAAGTATGCTGCATACAACATCAGTATGGTGAACCTACTGTCTGAATCCCAAGACATTTGTTTTTAAAGGATATTATCCCAAAACACATTATACATTTGTCTGCATTTTCTCCTAATAATACACACCATAGGAAATGTAAGAAGGCAATGACAGAGGTAAGCCACTACGGTTCAAAGGCATGCAGGAGGTTAAGTAAAAGGACAGCTCACACCCGCCCGAACTGGAAAACTATTATTTGCTCCCAGAAGTGGCACTTGCTACTAGACTGTGAACTTAAAAATGAAAAATGGCCATGTACTCAGTGTACAAAGTCTTATTTTTAAGTAATGGTGATTTATTAATGGAGAAAAGAAGGGAAACGTAAAAGAAACTACTGTATGGTCAAAAAAGAAAAGGAAAACAAAACAGTAAGCATAAATCTTGGCTAGGCATAGTAGTGAACACCTGCAAACCCAGCTACTTGGGAGACTGAGACAAGAAGATCATAAAGTTCAATGACACACACACACACACCACACATACACCCCTCTTTCTTAAGGCTAGAATACAGTGCCTGCTTAGCATGTAAACACGCAAGAGTCAATCTTCAGACTGGAGGAAGGGGAACCCTCCATTTGACCTGATATAGCTCACTGCCACAGTTTATTCTTGCGTTACAAGATCTGTGGTAGAGGTCTGATGAATATACCCCCATAGACTCACATATTTGAATGCTTCATCCACGGAGTGAATTAGGAGGTATAATCTCAATGGAGAAGTGTGTCACTGGGGGTGGACTTTGAGGTTTCAAAAGTCCATGTTACACACAGTCTCTCTGTCTGGAGCTCTCAGCTACCGCTTCAGCTCTATGAGGGCTACCATGTACCTGCTGTGGTGATAATGGACTAACCCTCTGAACCAGTAAGCCAGCTCCAACTGAATGTTCTTTATAAGAATTGTCATGGTCATAATGTCTCATGGCAGCAACAAGACACAGACTGAGACTGAACTAGTCACCCTCACCATCATATACCCAATCCACAACAGGTTAAGCCCCACATACTGCCCAACAGGTGCAATCCTGAGTTTCACATGCTTAATTCATAGTATTTCCTTGACCTAAAACATTTACCACCATTTTAGCCACTTAATAATTAAGCCCTAGGCTTCCTTTCAAATTACAGCCTAAGTGTTTGAATTACCCTGAAGAGTTTCTTCCCCTCACTATGTTGCCACCTTGCCTCTCGATTCCAAAGAATTACTTGGTTCCTCTCTCTCTCAAATTTAAGGTACACCTTTATTATACTTTACATATTAAATTACAGTAATTTCACTATATGTCTCTCAGTTCTAGGAGTTCAAAAAATAACATATAAATTTAGAAGTTCAAGAAAAAAAAGTTTCACCTTAGAAATTCCCAACATCATGCAGTTCCTGAGTGTGGTGGTTTGAATAAGAACGACCCAACCAGACAGACTCTTATGTGTGTATACTTGGTTCCCCAATGGTAGAACTGTTTGGTAAGGACCAGGAGGAGGTGTGTCACTGGGGATGGGCCGTGAAGTTTCCACTTTATGTTCTCATGTTTGCGCCACAACTCCCCCCACCACCACCTTATGGCTGTTGTCCGAACGAGTACATTCTTGGCTATTATGAGTTCTTTGTCTGCCTGCATACTTCTCACCGTGATGGTCATGGACTCACCTGGAACTGCAGGCAAGCCCCCAATTAAATGCTTTCTTTTCTAAGAGGCTTTGGTCATGGTGATTTGTCACAGCAGTAAAAAGTAACTAAGACACTGACATAAAGTATCTATGGACCAGCGAGACGATTTTTATTCTGTGGATCTGTCTTAAGACACATTTAAGCTTGCAAATAAGCTTATTTGTTTTCACAATGAAAATTGTACCAATGTATAATTTATTCACAGCTATTTCTCCATGGTATCAATATTAAAGGTCATCCTTTATTAAACTTAGGCTGCTTGGGGTCTGACAGTATTGCAAAGGCTGTCTTAATCATAAGCTTCTTTGAATACAGTAATAACTTTGTTTTCTTAAAAGCAGCCTTCTCATATCTTGAATTTTGTTGTATTTCTTGGATCATAAGGTTCTTAATTTAGAAGTTTCTTACAAGAAAACAATTATCAGCAGGGATATATAAATGTATTCCTATAGTATATGGCCTTGGATTATGGAAATGTGATAGACGTGAGAAAATACTGACATGATTTAAATAAAAACTGTATGTTCCAAATAAGGTTCTAGCAACATAAATAACCTCTTAAAATGGTCCCATCTATATAATGGGCAGTATCTGTCCTGCCCACCCTACAGACTAACCAAGTAATAAAAATGCAACAATGTATAGGAAAGCAAAGTAGGAGCCATATTGACCAAGGCAGCACAGCTATGCTTGCAGTCTGGACACAGACTAACAGGTTAAGTATGAGAAAGTATGCTCAGACCAAAACTCTGTATCTCTAACAACCTAGAACACCTCCTTTGATATCTTGAAATTAAAAATATAATCTATACATTTTGAAAAATTCAACTATCCTAACTTTAGATAAAGGAGGAAAAGACTCACATAGCAAAATCTGCATTTTGATGTATGGCACACCAATGAGAAAATACAAATATAGAAGTTAAGGGCCCAGAATGTAACTCAGCAGAATACTTTTATCATGGGTTAAACTCTGGAACCCAATTTTTTAAAAAGGAGTTAAGATGCTTGTACTTTCTGCAGCCTCATAAACATGATGGTTGCATGTCAAGACTTAAGAGAAGCATTATGTTGGCACAGTTGGTAACACTGGTTTTTCTCAAATGGTGGACAAATAAAGCTCCAAAGAAAAAAAGCTTCAATTAAGAAAAATTTAATTGCTAGAAATGGACTAAATACTAATTATGTTTTCCTGTGTGAGAGATGCTAAGATAACTCTTCACTGACTGTGGGAGATGCTGTCCCTTAGACCCCACCTGCAAGGACCTCTTACAAAAGGCTACAACAAGAACTGCGGACACTGGCTGGCTGGAGCAGTACACACCAATGAGTGGCCCCAGCTAAGACAGAAAACCACCTGCCCATAGTTCCTCAACTGTAAATTATGAACCTATCTGGGGGAGGGAGGTCCTGTAATTAAAGGTGGAGGTCACAAAAACAAGCAACAGTAGTAAAAGGTTTCTGAACTCACAAAAAATAAGTAATAAACCCAAGGTGTTTCTGGTGGTGCATCGTTTCCCCACACTCAAAGTGACTTCACTGCAGCGATTCCAGATTACTGTGTTATACACTACAGTGTTCTTATTGCAGTCTCTTGCTAAAAGGTTTAATACAGAGGACAAAATTTAATATTTTCCTACCAGCATTCTTCAGCACGTATCAAGTTAGTGTAACTTTGGATTATGTTATTTTAAAATGTCTGATTTTAAGAACTGTCATTTGAGTGGCTGACCTGAATTTCATTTTCTTTTACTTGCTTAATGAATTTGGGTTTGGAATTAGGACTAAATTTCCAACAATTTTGAAACAGCCCTAAACATACTTCTTCCACCTGGTACTGTGTATGCATGGGATGTTCATGTAGTGTGTATGCACAGCATGTAATGTGTATACACAGGATGTAGTGTGTATACACGGGATATAGTGTGTATGCATGGGATGTACTGCATATGTACGGGATGTACATGTACTGTGTATGCATAAGAAGCAGGGTTCTCAGCACTGATGATGACAAAATGAAAACCCTGACCAATTATGGAAAACACTGAAGATGTGCTATGCCAGGCAGCATCGAATATTCAGCAAAGATTTAATTCTTTACATAAAAATCAACAAATATATTCATCCTATTAGTGCTAATTTACTTTGATCTTCAATAAATGAGAAATTTTATCTACAGCAAAGAATTTTTAGATATTATTATACTTATTATCAGGAAATGTCTTACCTGCATACCTATTTTTTATATGCTTATACATAAGTCAAATAAAAATATCAGTAATACAAAAAGTGTAAAAAAAACTGACCTGGGCAACACGAAAGATTTCAACTCAGAAAATATTTTTAAGGCTATTTTTTTTTTGTTTTGGTTTCACTTTGGTTTTTTTTTGTTGTTGTTGTTGTTTTTTTTTTCTGGTTTTTTTGAGACAGGGTTTCTCTGTGGTTTTGGAGCCTGTCCTGGAACTAGCTCTTGTAGACCAGGCTGGTCTCGAACTCACAGAGATCCGCCTGCCTCTGCCTCCCGAGTGCTGGGATAAAGACAAATTTCTTTTAGCTGTCCTGGAAATCATTCTGCAGACCAGGTTGGCCTTGAACTCAAGAGACTCACCTGTCTCTGCCTCCTCAGGGCTGGAATCTACAGTTTGAGGTAGTGGTGAAATATGTATCTATGTTGTATGAAGGCAATTTCTAAAGCATGTGTATGCATAACACATCTAGAAAACCCAAACATATTACCAAACTATCAAGAACTACAAAGAAGTATAAAAGTGAATGGAACAGCACAGAAAGGTCCTATCTTGACATAATGTGTAAATCAAGTTAGTATGGGCTGTGTCACATTTATAACCAACTCCCCAAATACCTACAGTTAAAGATTGATTTTGTTTAAGTTCTTCATTCATCACAGATCATCTGGCACTATCCATTGCTCAGCTACTTTAGAGACTGACAGAAGAACTATCTTCCCATGTTGAGAAGGAGGAGAAAAGAGATGACAGCTCACACATTGTCTTTTATTTTATTTTATTTTTTTTACACATTGTCTTTTAAAGGTTATTACTTATCCTTGCCTTTGATTGGCTAAACAATTGTTCAGGCTTATCACATGGCCATACCTATGGTTTTCAACAGGGAATTAGTCTTATAAGGGATGTTTGGCAATGTCTACAGAAATGTTTGGCTTCTGATCATACCATCCTAATGTGCCTGATATCTGATAGCAGAAGCCAAGCAGGGTCAGGTCTGGTGAGTATTAGTTGGGAGTAATTTTTCTTGGTCCCCAACGAAGGCGAAAAGAGCAAAACTACCCAATCCAAAATGACAAGTGTCTGAGCTGAGAACCCTAGGCTATCACAAATTTCAAGGAGGGGGATAACAAAAAAGGACAAGGAAGCTAATTCTACCACATGCCAGGTGATCCATCATCAGAATACTTGGTAGAACAGTGCAGTCTACACATATCAAAATGGAATTGCAAGGCTAAATGGGAATGGGGGAACACAGGAATAGGGCAAAGAAATAAATATTTTGTCTAGAGTAGGCTTATATTAGCAAAGAGGAGGAACGGTAGCAAAAGACTGTAAAAAAGAGACTGTGTATGCAGGTCCATGGAAGAATCAGCACCAGGTTTGGGAGGAGAGGCAAGAAGGAACAAAGAGAACTGTATTACATATACCAAGCATATAATTTTCTAGAAGTTATGTGTTTTGGTAAGTGATTATAAAACTAATACTTAGTATGAAAATATTTTTTTAAAAAAGATCAAGAGGTTTGGTTTTTTTCAGAGGAAGGGTGCTGGCTTAGTGAGTTGAGACTAGGAAAAAATTCTAACATAAGCTTCACAATCAAGTAAAACAATTGTTCGGGCTTATCTCCCTGCAACAAGTGGCAGTCCAGATGTTACACTGACGGTTGCGATACCTCTGAGGGTAGCTAGAGAACATCCAAAAGCATAAAGTATTACGAATGCAACCAATGCAACAAAAAGTATTTGTATAGTAACTTCTAGGGTGAACTATGAGAGACAATAGGGACAAGTGCTTCTGCTTACTCAAATGCTTTTCATGAACCAGTATTAAATAACCTTAGTTTTAAACTAGCATGTTTTGAAGCTAGGCATAATGAATCATACATATATGTAATCTCAGCATTTGGGAGATTGAGGAAGAAGGACTGCCATAAATTCAAAGCCAGTCTGGGCTACAAAATAAGCTCTTATCTCCAAAATTAAATAAAAATTTAAAAAAAGTTAAAGTTGTAGTTCAACATGGTGGTCCACATCTATAATCCTACCCCTCAGGAGTTGAAGGCAAAAGCACTGCAGTTCACAACCAACCTGGGCTACACAGAGAGAACCTGTTTAAATACACTGTTTGAAAAGGATCAATAAATACTATGGCTGGCATCTACTTCATCTGCCAGCATATATTCTCCTTTTGCAACAAGTCTGGTTTTCCAGGAAAAAATCTTATTTAGGCAGGCAAGACAATTCCCAACCAGAGTACATAGAACCAAACCCTGGCCACACTATCACCCAAGAGATGAAAAGAACCCTAGCCAGTGGCTTAACTTCTGATAGACAATGGGGAGGGATGTTAAAAAAGAAACTGAGTCCTTGTGAAGACTAGGGATGAGCTTCATCGATAGACTGCCTGCCTAGCAAGATGCCCTGGCTTCATCCCCAGGACCACATAAGCCAGGTATTGTAGCACGTGCCCCAAATCCTAACTCTGGCAAGCTGGAGACAAGTCACAAACCTGAAATCCATCTCTAAAAAATAGAAAGGGGAGTTCCTTTTATGCTGGACCTAAGCTGAAAATAATTAAGCTGAGAATTTAACAAAAAAGAACAGGAAATCAAACCTAAAAGGCAATGTTGACAACACTGGTTGAGATTCTGAAACAAGCAATCTAGAGTCAAGTCAATGAAGTACCTGAATATTGACTGTTACATGTTCCTGAAAACACAAGAACTGAAAAAAAAAATTACATGAGTTACCATCTCAGATAAGCCCAAACATATGAATAATATATCCCATTGGTAATCTAGTAAAAATACAGAACTAGCTACTTTAAAACTGTACCTGTCAAACTGTTTTCTGACTCCCTTTATTTATATATTTGACTATTTTCTGAAACTAATTTTTAAATATGGGTTATATCAATATTTATCATATTACAAGTAAAACTTTAAGTAAATTTTAATTCACTTTCAACAGGCATAACCTAAATAACTTTTATAAAAAATAACCTTTTCTAGAAACAACACAAAAGTTAGTAGTAAGAGTGACACTATTCTACATCTGTGCAAGTTTCTTTACTGTCTGGATTAACACAAGACAGCTGGACTCTCCTACTTTCTTTAGCATTCAATCTGCTGGACATTTGAAAGTACAGGAAGGAAATGTGACACAGAAATCTGTACAGTTGGAAAGAATATTTTAATAGTCTTCTCAGATAATAATGGGTATTCATCTTTTATTCAATGCCAAAACGCAACAAATGGAGATTAGTGCAGGTTACTAAGTAGAATCTAAATTCTAGGTTTGTTGCATAAAAATCCACTGGGTTGGGGCTAGGGAGGTAGTTCAGTCACTAACAAGCATGAGGATATGAGTCTGAGCCCCAAACCCATACAACCCCCCCCCAAAAAAAAAAACAAAAAACAAACAACAACAAAAAAGCTGGGCATGGTAGCTATGCTTCTAATCTCAATGTTGGGAAGTAAAAACAGATCTCTGGAGCTGATACAAAAACAAAACAAACTCAAGAAAACAAAAAATAAAGTGGACCATTCTTAATAAGCAGCAGCCAAGACAATCATCTACTTCCCCATGAGCCTACCTACATACAATACACAAGAGGACCTGCACGTGCACACACACACACACACACACACACACACACACACACGAGCATACAATACACAGCAGCACCTGCACATGAGCACGCACGCGTGCACACAAACACAAATCTATCTACATCTTTCTCCGGAGAATTTTTATAACATTAAGAATTGATCATTTAGGAAAAAACATGTTTGGTGAGTTATTTATATTTTCCAAATGCTGAAGCAGTTATCTTCTTGCCTCCGTCTCCCACATGCTAAGATTACAGGCATAACACCATGTTCATGTAGAACACATGTATTTTTAAAAAACACATTCATTCCTTGAAAATCACCAACAATCACACCAGAAACACATACTGAGAAATTAGCAAATTCACGCTGACTGACTCTGGTTTTCCAAAACCTTAACTTCTATCATGTGAAAGATTCGACTTTTTATCACTGACAAATGAGTTACCTTCCTTTAAGTGCCGGGTTCATTTCACTCATTTTCACCAAATATCTGGGTCTAAATGACAGGAGTGTAGCTACAGGCATTCTGCGAAGTGAAAATAAAAATGACACCACATTTCAAAAGCAGCTCAGTCACGAAGTGGTCTTCCTAGACACGAGCAGTTGACTTGAACATGCAAAAATGCTTCACACACATTTCGCATTTAATCACACAAAATAAAGACTATTTAAAAGCTAACACTGGCCGGGCAGTGGTGGCACACGCCTTTAATCCCAGCACTCGGAAGACAGAGGCAGGTTGATTTCTTTGAGTTTGAGGCCAGCCTGGTCTATAGAGCTTGTCCCAGGACAGGCTCCAAAGCTTCAGAGCAACCCTGTCTTGAAAAAACTGAAGAAACAAAACAAAACAAAAAACTGTTTACTTAAACAAAGGGCATTCTTA
Organism: Microtus ochrogaster; assembly: GCF_000317375.1. NCBI lineage: Eukaryota > Metazoa > Chordata > Mammalia > Rodentia > Cricetidae > Microtus > Microtus ochrogaster. The sequence continues at coordinate 58,114,963 of NC_022020.1, forward strand.
AGTGAAACTGGAGTTTTCTTTCAAATGCTGAACATATATCTGGATGTGAAAAGCACAAAGACACTGTCTTAATTAATACATGCCAAGGAGCCACCAGTCTGCACCACAGCACAACTGGACATAGGGAGAGAACAAATAATGTCTCCCCCTATTATGAAAATTATTTTGAGCTCATGACCTCTTTAATAAAAGGACTGTGGGACTTCCCAGAAGTCCACAGAGCACATTTTGGGAACCACTGTTTCAAAAGGTTAGAAAGGAAGTTGAATTTTAATACCTGGCCACTGGGAAGAGGATTGTATTGGAATTCCACGGGAGCTCAAAGTAGCTCCAGTATGCGAAGGCTAACCTTTAAAAGTACAAGTCTGAAATGCTCTCAATGCCACAAAGCACTGGTCTAATTCACAGATTACCAAAAATACAGAAAATGAATTAAAGCACCATGAATACACCTAATTGAAAAGTCTAATAACAAAGTGGGGTTTTTTAATATAATTATCAGCATCATTTCAATACCTACATCCATAAAATTATTCTTTCAACTATGTTTATTGTTTTGGGGGGGGTTTCTGTTTGTTTGTTTGTTTGTTTGTTTGTTTGAAAAAGGATTTCACTATGCAGCCTTGGCTGGCCTGAAATTCAGAGCTATCCTCCTGCCTCTGCCTCTCAAATGTTGAGATTAAAGACTGCCACCATGCCAATCTTCAACTGATCTTAACAAGGTCTATAACATTAGATGCATTTAGTGTCCTAGCAATTCCTAGCTTCTATCAGCTCATTACACTTTGTCAATCTTTCCCCCAAATGATACAATGACTGTCCACCATATTACCTTCTCTAGAGTTAACTAGTCAGCCAATTATCACTAATAAATACCCTTAATTCAGTTCCAAATTTATGAATATATTTTGAAGCCAGGTGTGGGGCACAAATGTGTAATCTACGAGGCTGAGGGAAGATGTCCTGAAATTGAAGGCTACGCGGCAAGACCTTGTCTGAAAACACACATATGCACACAAATATGCAAGCACAAGCACATGTATATACATACATTTAATCTGAGAAAGCCCAAACTATATAGATTCATCCATACGTATAGAAATCATATTAGGAGAACAATTACTTATCAATAATCCTTTCTGTTTAATCATAAGAACTCCATTCAAAACATGTAAATTAGGATTTGATAGGTTCTAAATAAAACACTCCAAAGTACTGATGGTCAAAAGGTATAAACAAATACAGAAATATTAGGCAGTATAAATAACCAAAACAGGGCTTTTTTCCCTATAGTTACTCCCATGCCTCCTTCATCCTATTCCCATGCTGAATTAAATGTGTGTGTGTGTGTGTGTGTGCATGTGCGCACGCACGCGCTACAGTTAAAGAACAAAACAGTTTTATTTTTATAAATAGTTCTTCCAAAGACAAGAGATGCAGCTAACTCTATAGCCCAGCTCTGGAGCGATTTCAGGAGTACGTAAGTAGAGGGGCTGCAGAGGAGCTTGGTGGCACAGCACTGGTCTAATTAACCAAACGTGAGGCCCTAAATTCAATCACCAGCACAGGGAAAAATAGGAAAAAGAGAACATGTGTGCCCAAATGATCTCTCTATAGAACTGCCAACTAGTTATGCTAGTCGAGCAACTTTCTCACAGTGCAAAAATTAAACCTCCAACTGTACAGGTTTAATCAATGCAACTTTCCTCTTTAGGCCCAGAGAAGTCATGGTTAGAATACTGTATCGATTCCAAGCACACTAACCCCTGAAGATGACTAAATTTCAGGGCTGAGGAAATGGTTACCCGGTTAAGAGAACGTACTGTTTCTTCTAGAGATATGGGGTTCGGTTCTCAGCACCCACTCTGGGCACGTGGTCTTAGTTATCTACAGAGAGGCACACACATATGTCTAGTTAAAAATTTTTAAGGGGACTGGAGATGTGGCTCAGCAGTTAAAAAGCACTGGTTGTTCTTCCAGAGGACCTAGATTAAATTCCCAGCACCCATATAGTGGCTCACCACCATCTGTAACTCCAATTTTGGAAGATCTAGTGCCCTCTTCTTGGCCTCCACAGACACCAGGTATGCAAGTGGTGCTGGCATAAAAGTAGGTAAAACACCCATACATAGAAATATATTTTATAATTAATAAAAATAAATATTTAAAAAAGAAATAAAATTTCATTGGGTGTTTAGATGCTAATTTAGAGACCAATTTAATGATCATAAGAAATGTAGCTTCCTAAAACTTGTCATTAAATACAAATAAACTGAAAAAAAACAGGGGGGACAGAAAGGAGGGGGTTGGGAAGAAGAGGAAGGCAGAGATTTAAGAGCAAAACAAACATGGCAATACCTTCAAAAGACCCATTAAATTAAATGTGCAATGGACCTTCTGCATGAATGTATCGCTGCACTACCAAGAACATAAAGCAGAACTGAGTATGGGATCACAGGCTGTAATCACACTGCTCAGTAAGCTGGGGGGGGGGGGGAGTCAACCAAAGTTCAAAGTCAGCCATGTAGTGAGACCCTATCCCCAAAAGAAACAAAAATGAGAGGGGGAGTTAAAAATCAACAATGAAACAGGTTAAAAGGACCCTAAGGTTCAACTACTGCATTTTCTTGAGCTGGCTACACAGTCCAGCACAAACCAATCAAAACTTTTGTGGTTATTAATCAGGCATCAATGTTTTGTAAAGCTCTCCAAGAACTCTCAATGTTCAAGTAAAACTGAAAATCACTGTCCCAACCTTTGAGATTAAAAAAGCAGTGAAAAGAGCTAGGAGGGCACAGTGCAGAGGCAAGACACTTGCCTGCACTCATGAGGCCTAAGCTCTACCCCCACAACAGCGGAGGCCTAGAGCAATAAGTTTTCCAAACTGGGAAAAGAAAATCCTATTTAAGGTATGAATTGTATTGAAAGAGATTTAGAATCAGCTTCAAATACAATCATCTCTAATAACTGACCTATGGACTTTATCAATTATTACAACCAAGCATCTGATCACCTACCATTCCAGTTTTACAGAAGTGAGTACCACCTAGTCCTTATCCATCCTAGTTCTCATTCACTTCCATATCGAAAATAAATCTTCCTCAATGCCAATTACACCATGTAACAGTGTCAAGGTGACACAATCTAAAATACCTCGTTTCTGAGAAGCTGGTATTCAGCCAAAATTTCCATTACCAAAATTACACAATTTAAAATAAAAGGGAAAAACTCCAACAAAATTCTAAATGACTCATTAGCATAAGCTGAGGATATTAAGATGCCCACAGCATCATAACCAAAGTAGCTCATATGCATGGTATCTATACATATTTATCAGTTATCTGAAGTCTCATCTTAAACAAGTGAATCTTCATTTAACTAATGGACAAAAACAAAACAAAAAAATCTAAATAATTTGAGAAAGCTATACTGAATGTGACATTCTAGTCTAAGACCCTTAACTTTCACTTAGCACAGAAAACAATGAAGCCATTTAGTCAGGTTAGTTTTATACATGATTAAGAGTTCACCTGAGTCACTCATCCTCATGGCTTGAACAAAACACAGTGGAGGGTGGGAGGTATACAACCATACAATGAAGCACTGAAAAAGTTATGACAAGATATTTAAAGAGCTATCCACTCTGGAAGAATGAGAAATAAAAAGAAAAACAAAAACCTTGGCATTAACCATATGGGGACAAAACAGAACTGAAATAAGTTAATATTTTAACACCAGAAAAAGAATGTATGTTCTCCCCAAAAGAGGCAAAATTTTCAACAAGCCCAAATATGCAATTAACCCTGCGGAGCTGATTGCCCTAGTAGTGGCCCCAGTCAAGAACAGCTCAATTAGAATAGTGAATGTCAGTATTACTATAACTCTGGCTCAATCAGGAAGAAAAATAGGTTCTAATTGAGTTGGGGTGTGACAGGGCTTCTTAATTCTCTCTCTCTCTTTCTCTCTCTCTCTCTCTCTCTCTCTCTCTCTCTGTGTGTGTGTGTGTGTCTGTGTGTGTGTGGGGGGGTGTAAACAAAGGGGAATTCAGATACAAAATTCACCAACAGAAATACTTCAAACTAACATACAGCATAAACAAAACAGTGACTTTAGAAAAAAACAAGATCCTAACCCAGTATAAGCAGAACTGTTTCAAGGGCAAAGCCGTCAGGAAAGTGTAGGTCCATATAAAACATATAACATAATCCCATATTACTTTCACTGACTTGCTAGCGCAAATTTTCATTAACTCTGAAAACACAATCTTAATTCTCCCCCTAACTTAAGATTTACAACAGAAACATTTAATCAAAACTATTAATTACTTTTCAAACAAACAAACAAACAAAAGTACATGTAATACGTCTTGAAAGCAAAGCAAAGTCACTCATATTACTGCAGTCAACGCTGTTAATTCTCTTCAGAAAGGTTTCATTTAAATTCCAGCAATTTAAGCCTACAAAATTCATCCCATCAAGATCTGAAGCCACTTGGAGCCGTGGGTATTAGTCTGCCTCTGTGCACATTTCTAAGGAGTTCACCAAAGAAAACAGAAGCCTGAGCCTGGGGGCACCTTGTCCCAGTCCTGTATTCCAGCACTTGAGAGACAGAGAAAGGATGGTGACAAGAGTATGAAGCCATACAAACTCATGACAGTATTATGGATGAAGCGTTAGGGAGAAATAGTATTCTTAAAATTAGTATACCAATCATTTACACCTCGAAATAGCATGTACTAATCCTATCAAGTCTTTCCAATAGAGACAAGAGCCCCCAACACTAGAGCAAAGTTACTTTAGAACATCCTAAGCTACGTTCCAACTGTAAATACTTCAGGTCCTAAAGACAAGGTCAATCAGGAGATCTATTAAAAAAAAAAATTCAAATGCAGTGCTTAAAATCTAACTACTTTGTGGAATTTATACATTTCCGTACTTTCAAGTAAGATTCCACACGGTTTTGCCTTTCAGCATAAAATCCTGACCCTAATTCTTAAAACGTTCAAATAATCAAGATGCTACTTTGAGGAAAAGGATGCTAAATCCGGCAGAAGTCAAAGATGGTTTAAAAAAAAAATACCAGAGATTACAAGCCTGCAGAACATGAATTCAGGGCGTTTTCTATAACTCTTCTTTTATCTTGCTACTTTATTTCTAAGGAAGTGGCAATCCCACTTTAAATTCCTTAAATTATCAAAACCTTATGGCACTTTAAAAAGTAATTTAAAATGAATTACCTAGAAAAAAATCAACTTCAAAAATTTTAAAGTTTACTCCAGCTTTCGTGGGGGCAGTTGGGAGGAGCTATCAATCAACAGGGCTTTTTAAAGCCTCCCTCCTCGCAAAGGAACCTTTCAAGTTAACTAAACACGCCCATGTCTTTGAAAAATCTGGCTTGAGAAATCATAACAGCAGTTTGGGGTGCTGAAGCCAACGCCCTCCACCCTCCACTAATTTCACGCTCTGTGCATGTAGCCCTAACAATAAAATAAACTACGCCTTTTATTAGAAGACACGTTTTATTAGGGGAGGGAGGTGGTGCAGTTAGGCGCTAAGAATGTTTCCCGCAAGCCGCCATCACCCACAATACCAAAAAGTAAACAAATCAAAGCTACGAACGTAAACTGAAAGGACACAACCAGGAAGAGAAAGTGGGGACAAAGAGAAAAAAACAAACACTTGCTGCTGGGGGGGGCACGAGGACGGACAGACCCGGGGCACCCCGGACACAACGCACTCCCGAGCTGCCCGACGCCACGGCCCGGGCCGCGGCCAAACTCCTCCCGAACAACAAAGAGCGGCGGCGCGAACGGCGCTCGACTTCCCGGGACGGCGCGCCTCACGGCGAGTGGAGTTGGGGCCCCTGGACCCACGGGCGAGCACGCGGAGCTGGGGCGCGCGGGAGGCGACCCACCTGAGCCTCGCCGGGCCCGAGGGAGCCCGCCCTGGGGCCCCGGCCAGGGGACGACCCGCGCGTTTACCTGGGCTCCGCACCGCCGAGCC
>NC_022020.1:58121253-58130948 GCF_000317375.1 Microtus ochrogaster
CCCGAGCCGCTCCGTTACCGCAGCGGCGACGACGACCAGGGCCGTGTTGTTGCTGCCAACTTGTCGGAAGGACACTGAGCATGCGCGCGCGGGGACCACATCCGGGTAATTTCAGGGTTTGGCCCTTTTCCCCCCCGCAGCGCTCCTTTCTCCCGGCTGCCCCCGCCTCCCGCCCAGATCCGGGAGGGTCCCAGTGCGCAGGCGCCCGCGGGCAGCAGTGGGCTGCTCGCAGCCCTAGTCCCGACAGGGCCGGCTCAGGCTGAGAGCCCAGAGCGGAGCGGCGGCGGTGGCGGCGAGTTGCAATTTCGCGGGGACAGTTTAAAGAGTACGCAAGCAGCGCGGGACAGCTCAGGATGTGCAATGGGCAGGGCTGCCGGGTCGGGTTGGGACTTTGAAGACCTTGGTGGGCACGGCAGCGCTAACTGCAGGTGTTTGTAGCAGTTCACTTTGGAGGGTGGGGGGGGAGTGTCTGTCCCTTTCTTCCCACGACCCGGAATCGAGCTCAACTTGGTGGCGCGCAGTCAAGGAATCAAGATCAGGGGCCTTGGCCCTTGTTGCCAAATGTGAGCAGTTGGAATTTCGAGTTGGAGGCGACCTTCCAGACCTACTGTACACCTGCTGGGTAGGTTGTGCAAGCTGGGACGTATAGCTCAGTTTCAAACTTAACACCTTACAAAGCAAAGTCAAAATTTTCTCCCATTCCCTAGGTGGCCGGATGGCTGAATATCTAAAACATCCAGGGCAACCTAAAGGGAAAATTCAAGATTTGATGTCTATGTACAAAGGCTGTTTCCTTCGCAGCACCACGCTACAAGAGTCAAAACAAAGGGTAGTCATTTGGTGGCAAAAGACCCACTCTTGATTTTAACTTCGTAATTATTTTCTTTTCTAATTTTATGACTTTTGTACTCAGTGATTAGAACACAGGCCTACCACATGCTCCCTGGGTTTGATTCATAGAACACGCATGTAATCCTATCACTTGGGAGGCAGAGGCAGGGGGATCGCCAGCCTGCTAGGTCTACATAGCTAATTTCAGGCCAAGAACTAAAGAGTGAGACCCTATCTCTAAAATACTTAATTTAGACGTCCCAGAAAACATAAATTATTGGTGTCTTTTTTTTTTTTAATTTTTCACCAACCTGAAAATGCTTCCATCAGGATTCCTTTAAGACAAGCTATTAGACCAGTTAAGTCATTTCTTAAGCTCTTCTGGGTGAAACTTTACACATGTCCTTCCACGTCTGACCATCCGAGACTGGTCTAAACCTCTTCAACAAGAAAGCCCTGAGGTTTTCAGCTGAAACTGGTCTACTCCTGAGGTGTAGGAAGGCTTTTCAAGACTATGCAGAGAATTCATTTCCAGACCCTACTAATTACCGTGTGTGTGCTGTTTCTTCACCTCCAAAAGGCAGCTGAGGACAGTGTTTACTGTCCTCATACGTTACAAAAGAAAGTCAAAATTCTCTCCCACTATTAAGGTGACCCAATATGTAAAACCCCCAGGGCAAGCCAAAGGTACTTGGGATTTTTTATCCACAGGGATCCAAAAAGTGGTATCTGTGATGAGAAAATGAATTACTTAAGTAATTTGATATTAAATTCCTTTGCAAATCCAATACTTTGTTGTCATCAAAATTGAAGGGTACAACAGTGACTGGACTTGGTGGGTTATAAAAAGAGGAGGAGATGAAGTTGGGAGGGTGTTGTATTATGAGCGGCGGGGCTGCATCCTGGGCACCCGGCCTCCCGCATGACTAGCTTATGCCCCGAAATAATTACACGGAAACTGTATTCTTTTAAACACTGCCTGGCCCATTAGTTCCAGCCTCTTATTGGCTAGCTCTTACATATTGATCTAACCCATTTCTAATAATTTGTATAGCCCACGAGGTGGCTTACCAAGGAAGATCTTAACCCGTGTCTGTCTGGAGTGGGAGAATCATGGCGTCTGCCTGACTCGGCTTCTTTCTCCCAGCATTCTGTTCTGTCTACTCCACCTACCTAATTATCTGTCCTATCAGGCCAAGCAGTTTTCTTTATTAGTTAGCAACTAATGAAAGCAACAGATAAGATACAAGACCCACCTCCATCAGGAGGGGGATATGAGGGTTGGGAGAATTCAGGAGCTACTGTAGGGAAAGTGGAAAAGGTCTATCCACAGTGTGTACATGTATGAAACCCCACAATGAATACAATTGAAAGGTGGAAGGAAGATCTGTCAGCTGGCAGATCATTAAAATTGATTGGTTGTGGATCAGTCTGTGAGTCCTTGGGAATATACTTCTGAAAGAAGTCTGTTAAAGTGGAATATCATTGCTAACATCGAACTTTTATGTCAGGTATCTGTGTCTATCTAACGCATTACTACACGTTAGAGGATTAAAGCAGTGTGCTCTTACTCTCTGTTCCTGAGTCCAGGCACAGCTCAGCTAGGTCCTCTACAGGGCAATGCTCCCTACACCCCGGCCTCTTGGTTCCTTGGCCTTTGCCCTAACTCAACCATGCACTCCTATGGTGTTATTTATGGGAGTCGTATCAAACTCTACACCTTCATAATCAAAGTTTCAAACAGCTGATACACAGATCACTACCTCTTTTTTCCAGATCACTCTATCAAGTACTCCAAGTTCTTAAGGAGTTCAGCTCTCACCTCTGTCTTCTCAAATCCTTGCCTGGCTCTCGCTTCTGCCCAGCCGTGATAGTCACTCTTGCACATATCCTCAGCCCCTTGGTTTTCTCCCTTCTTTTTCTTGAGTTCAGCAAAAACACAATCCTGATTCAAGCTGGCTACTGGACATTAGGACCCAAGCATCTGGATACAGCTATAGGAAAACACAATACTTGCTTTCATTTTATCACTGTGAATCTCAGGTTCCCTACCTCCCCCTTCCATTCTTTCTAGATTGCATTCTTCCAACCTATACATCTTCCTCTTCAAGGAATTGCCTTGCTCTCTGTTTCACTGAGGGCATTAAAGCAGTGAGACACAAACCACATCTACCCTCATCTACGCACTGGCTCTGTCTCCACCTTGCCCCTCACGACACAGTTAGATTTCCGTGTGCCCAGCTATTGTGTGAGAGACTTTTTCTGGGGAGAAACGACTTACTTATCTACTTACTCCAGAAAGGTAACCCAGGAATGACCAAAGTAACTGTTGCACACAATCCAACATGGTGAAGCAATGAGTCTGTTACTAACTGGAGTGTGGATGAGTGATTACTGAAAAGAGCAGTACTTTTTGAGCAATGACTCAAAAAGCAGCTGCTTCTGGAAAAGCCCACCCCCAACACTGATGATGGCTCATGAAAGCTACAACCCCAGAACTCTGCACAGCTTGCAGGCATCTCCCCCAGATTTCCTCTCTGCATCTCGGCTGGTCAGAGTATCCTCCTCCGGTACTTGGATTCTTCTTCTATGAAGCTGTGGAGGGGCCTTCAAGAATATTCCCGTCAGGAAAGCTAAATACGACTGTGGGAAACACTAGGGAAGGGAAGAGCAGGATTTGTGTGATTTGAAGAAGGAGACTGGAGAAAGAGGGGCAGGGCATTAACTGAGGAGGAAGGAAGTCAATACAGAAAGGGAGGAAAGAGGGCAATATAACACTAAGGGGCCTGAAAAAACCATAAGGAATCACCATTATTTATCTTAACATAAATGTACATGTAAGTTTATGTGTATACATATATAATGAAACTTTCCCACTTGAGTTGACAATGCTCCTCCCTGCCACTAAGAATCTTAAACTAACAAAAACTCTTAATGCCAGGCGTACAAAACCTCTCAAGTTGTTGGTCTAAGAGCTTACCAAAGCAACAGACCATTGCTGTTGCCCTTGATTACCTCCCAGAGGTTGAAGGTTAGTCCCTAAGTTATCACACACTTCAGGCACCAACACAGACGATCCAGGCTGGATTGATCTGAAAGCCTCTTCGCGAGGTCTAACTTTCATAGAACCAGGAGGTGCTGTGCAAGCTTCCAAGGGTGGGAAGCAACCCATACTTCTACGCAACTGTGACTTCTATGAACAGCAACACCAAACGCAACACCAACCAGCATGGCACGACAAGCCAAGAGTGCAATAGTGGCATTCATGCCCTAGAGGTAAGTTACAGTTGTCTACTGTCCCTAAGACCTGATCAGCAGGAGAGAAACCATGCTTGAGACTGGAAACCCAGCCAATTACCCAGAGCCAGTGAGCTCATGGATCTTAGAGGAGAACCACATGTCAACAGTTTACCAAACCCTACCTACCATTCTAATATTTGCTCTTATACCGAAAAATAAATGTAGCTCCCACCCGTCATCAGAAACAAACAAACAAACAAAAAAAAAACAAGCAAAAAACCCTCTTTGTAACAAAGACCATTACAGAAACCACAACCAATCAAAATGCAGAAAACAAGTGATCCTAGAATACTAGGCCCATTTGACATATCTATGACCTAACTCCTGAACCTAAGACTCAGGGAACATCAGAAAAGATGGGGAAGAAAGACGGCAAGTGCCAGAGGACCAAGAAGTCTGCTGTGAGATTGTTTCTCCTAGAAATGTCAGGGAAGCTTCACCCGTGATACCTCAATAATATGGCTGCCTAAACAAGACCCAAACAAATGCAACACCGGGAGACACGCTCACACGGAAGGAACATCTCATTGGGCCCCTGAAGAAAGAACTAATGGATGTTGAGACCAGGGAAACAGTCTTCCCCAGGGATGAGTGTCTTAACTGGTTATCCAATTCTAAGTGGTCAGCCCTGAGATCAAAACATTTAAGGAATACTAAATACTAACTAAATCTGACCAAGTTGTGTGTGTGTGTGTGTGTGTGTGTGTGTGTGTGTGTGTATATATATATATAGATGCCATGAATTCAAGAGGGAACAAGAAAGGGCGTGTGAGAATAGTGGGAAGAAGAAAAGAGAAGGCCTAAATGATGTAATTTGATTTTAATTTTTTTAAAAAAGCAAATAAAAAAAAATCTTCCAAGTTTCTACTTTCTCAGGCATGTGACCTTTATTTAACCAATCGAGTCTCATGAGCCCCTCCTCCCTCCTAGAGGAAGTGTTTGAATTCAGAGGGAGCTGCTATGAACTGGCTGATGCTAGCTCTCCGCTGAAGGTGGCAGGTGGGTCCTAATCCCTCTCACCTTCACTCTGACCATTCCCTGTTTTCTGTATTACCAGTGTTTCGCCTCCGCTGGTCACTCCAGATGCCCATCAACAGCCGTTATTTTTCTACTCTGCTAAGCCTTCTCTTGTCCCCATTTGTTCTGTTAGCTACTTTCTCTGCTTCCTCTGCAGCAAAACTCCAATAGTGTTCTACACAATAATACTTTGTTCTTAGTTCTCACATGCTAGGAACATGCATAGAATATCATACTGTTCCTAAAATGTCCAAAAAGAAGTAACATGTGTTCAGATGAACACCTATAAGCTGGGGAGACTCCTGAGAACCCAGCACCTACATAAAAAGCCAGCCATGGTTGTATCTTCTTGTAGTCCATCATGAGGAAGGGGGAGACAAAAATATCCCTAGGGCTCACTGATCAGCCAAACTAGCTTAATTGTTGATCCCCAGTCCTGGTTGAGAGACCCATTCTTCAAAAACAAGGACAATTCCTGAGGAAACTCACCAAGATTGACCTCTGGCCGCCACATACATGCATGTTCACAAATGTATATAAACATTGCTATATACACAAAACATCTGCAAACATGTGAATACACAGAAGACTGTACACATGAAGTCATAGATACACCTTATTTTTGTCAGCCGAAATGGCAGGTCTTCCACTTCCCTTCAGCTCCTCCCATGATGCTTCACTCCTTACTACTTTACCAAAACAACTTTTGGCAAGGTTAACAATGAGCTTCATTTTGCTTACATCAGATGGTTAAGTCCCATCTTGACATGCTTTTTATGACAGCTAACACAGCTAATCACTGGGTTGGGAGACCTGCTTGGGGTTGTTGTTTGTTTTAGGTTTTCTAACCTATTGATTTCCCCTGTCCCTCTTTCCCTGTCATTTTGCTTGGTCCACCTCTTCTCTCAAACTGTTTAGCCTTGCGCTGAGTGGCCCCAGGCTCATCCCTTAAATTTCACCTTTGCTTTTTAATCTATACATATTTTTTCTCAGTGATCTCATCCAGTCTCTTGACTTCCAGTACCATCGCAGCTGTATGATGTCACCAGATGATGACAACTGTCAAATTTATATCACCAGCTCACACTTTCATCTGAATTCCATATTGTGCTTATCTGCCACATCTCAAACTCCACGTGTCACAGACTGAACAATATACCTCCCTCACACCGTGACCTCATGCCGTTCTCTGGTCTGTTCTTTCCCCTTCTCAATGAAATAGCTAGAAACACATCACCACCACCAGGCAAACATCCCGACATGTTCTCTATGGTCCCACCAGTCAGGAGGCTGGAAGCTTCATTCCAGCCTGAGTTAAATAGTGAGGCAGTCATAGAGAGAACAGGGCTGCTTCTGGGTGGGCAGCTCTGTGGTGAGGCACTTGCCTACCGTACACAAGGCCGTAAGTTTGATCTTCACTACCCAAATAAGTAACAGAACCTCAACTCATTTCTTCACCAATATTCCTCAGTTTGATCCGAGTAAAAACCTACACCCCTCTAACAGAGTTCCGTAGGATCGGCACGGCCAGGCCTGACCCTTGTCTCCTTCCTCTCCCCTTTTATTCACCCATCAGTCTCATCCACCTGCCCGGTGGAAGACACCACACTTGCTCCCTCCGAGCAGGCTCTGTCCTCTGTCCGGTACACATTTCCGCCACTGACCTACGTTTCTAACTCCTTCCCTCCTTTGGGCAAAGTCACCTTCTCAGTGGGGCCCGCCAGAACCTTTCTAAAATTCGCAACCCATTCTTTTCCTTTATTTTTTTCTGGCAAGCTGGGGGTCGGGCCCAGAGCTTGGCAAACGCTAGGTGGGCACTTTATGAACCTATATCCCCAACTTCAACCCTGCTGTCACCCTGCTCTCTTGTCACACGTAGCGTGTAACGTGTTGGTTGGTGGTCGTCTATCATTCCTCCACACCGGAGTATAAACTCCATAAGGGCAGAGACTTACAGTAGTACTTGCTAGTGTTGCCAAGTGGGTTTGTTTCAGGGACATGCATGCTCATACCCGCTACATGAGTATAGAACTCCAATATAGTTCAGGCTGTTGGGACTGGTGGTGAGTGTGCTGAATCACTGATCAATCTCTCCAGGAACTCTGTACTTAAAATTTAAGGGTATGTCAAAATTTATTCATCATGCATTGTAGCAGATGCCAGTAAGCCTAGAATTCGGGAGTCTGACTCAGAAGTATTGTAAATTCAAGGCCATCTTGAGCTACATAGTTAGTTCCATATCACACAGAGAAACCCTGCTTTGTTTTTGTTTTTGTTTTTGTTTTTTGTTTGTTTGGTTTTTTTTTTGATTTTAGCTTTTGTAGACCAGGCTGACCTCGAACTCACAGAGATCCGCCTGCCTCTGCCTCCCAAGTGCTGGGATTAAAGGCATGCACCACCACCACCCGGCTCCCTGCTTTGTTTTTAAGTAGTATTTTACATTGTTTATATCAATTAGCTTCAATTAGCTATTAGTGGTGATTTGAATGATAAGTGTGCCCCAGAGACTTATATATTTGAACATTCCCTCTGTGGTTGGTGATGCTGTTTAGTGTTGGTGCTTTAGCTGATACAGCCTTGATGGAGGGAGTACATTACAGTGCGCAAACTCTGTAGCCTCATCCCAGTTCCAGCTCACTCTGCTTCCTGTGTGGTTAAAGATGTGATCTCTCAGCTTCCTACTCTGGCGCTTGCTGCCATGCCTACCCCACCATTGTAAAAGTAACCCACTCCCAAAAAGCTCTCTTCTGTAAGTTGCTTTTCATGGTGGTATTTACCACAGTGACAGAAAAGTAACATTGTACTCATTATACAATCAAGGTAAGTTTCCTTTCTGGGCAGAAAAGTAACATTGTACTTATTATACAACCAAGATAGGTTTCCTTTTTGGGTGCAGTGGGGCATGCCTTTGATCCCAGCACTTAACTAAGACACATTGTACTTGTAATACCTGCTATTGTGGTAGCCCATGCCTCTGGATCCCAGCACTTGGAAGACAGAGATGAGTGGGTCTCTGTGAGTTCAAGGTCAACCAGATCTGCATTAGTTCCAGGCCAGCTGGGAGCTACAACGAGAGTCCCCTGTCTCAAGAAAGAAACAACAACAAAAGGACAGATTTCCTTAATCTTAAGAGACACTGAGACTCCATTTTATAAATATTTTTAAATCATAGAGAAATATTATAGGTGGATCAATAAAAAACTTTCCAGCCTAAAATATTACATTAAAATTCTCAGAAACAAGTGTAATGGAAAAACAAGATCAAAGACTGAAGAGTGATATAAAGTTTCTTTTAAAGAAAAGCTTGTTCGTGTATTTTTTGATGGATGAGAGATGCGTTATGATATGTAGATTCCCCTGGATATACTTAAGGAATGATGTAACAGTCTTATTTTAAAATGCCAATACTTACAATATGACAGAAATAATAAAGCTTGCCATCGTTTAAAGTTACGAGGAAACACTTTAAATATGACCTTTAAAAATACCAGGAACACAGTTACTCAAATTTCTTTTATGAGTCCAGCAAGAAGTCATTTTGAGGACCACAGTCCCAGAGAACACACACAGGGAGCCAAGCCGCCCCTTTGCAGGGCTCTCCTGGGTGAGCCCTCTCTGCTCTCACCCGCATCTCTGACCTGAGCAGAGAGAGGCTTCAAAGCCTTCTGTTTCTGCTGTCACCTAAGGGGCCCGCACCTCCTAGGTGGAGATTTTCCAGGAGAGAGGACTGTGGACCTCCAGCCCCTCTATGAAGATAGAGACAAAGCCCCAGTAAGTGGCACCCTGCAGGGGAAGGAGCAGAAGTGAACTGTGCCATGGAAACAACCTAGCAACTGCCAGCTTCGAGCACATCACTGACATAGTTTAATGTTAGCTCAATTTTTTTTTTTCTTGAGACGGTCATGTTTGAAGCCCAGGCTGGCCCTGGGCTTAGGATCCTCCTGTCTCACTCTCACACATGCTGGGACAGTTAATCTGTACTACAGGCCCAGTCTTTTAAGCCGATGTCTTTTTAAACATTCAGCCCTTCAGTGGTTTGCCAGTGATTAGCCGAAATGGCAAGTGTTTTAGTAATCTTTGGCTTTGTGACCAGGAAAAGATTTTTGACGGTGACTTGGATACTCATTTGACCACCAAGCTGCTGTTGTTCTTTTTTAGTTGGAGAGGAGAAAAGAAACAGAGAAGCGGATGGAGCAAAGGGTCCATCTTTACTGTTTTCAAAAGTCTGGAATGGCTGCTGTTCAAGCTGGATCCACTAGGATCTTCACAGGCAGCTGTGGACAGAATCCCTAGGGGGGAAAGAGGTGGAGCAGGAAGGAAGGAATTAGGAGGGGAGGGGAAAACCCACAGTCCATCTTTGTCTGGCAGCAACCCTCAAAATTCCCAAGAGGCCACCGACAGCGCTGACACAGAGAGGTGGCCGCACAACTCTGAGTGAGGGGACCCAGGCCCCTCACCAGTTCTTTGAATGTTGTATTTGTTGTCTACTATGTGTCAAATATTGGTGCCTACTATGTGTCAAATATTGGTGCCTACTATGTGTCAAA
>NC_022020.1:58131080-58136693 GCF_000317375.1 Microtus ochrogaster
TCTGCCAACCAGCATTCTGGAACAGCTCCCAGTCTTGTGGGTGATGGTGGAGTGTTGGATGATTCTGAAGGTGAGCTGGGACAGAACTGTAGAAGGCTTCAGAAAAAGCAATTCTTCTGCTGAGTTTTGTGAAGTGGTCACTGGTTGACAGGGAAGAGTGGAGGTTTTCAAAGCAAAGGGAACAGACTTAGAAACAGGAAATTTGTTGTTATGTTTGTGTGGAATGATTTTTAAAACATCAGTATGTAGTGACATATACTCGCCCATGTAAAAAAAACAGCCAGAAAACTTGATAAAAGAGCACAAAATGGATTATTTGCTGTGGTAAATAAATACTAATGTTTATCAAAAAGAAATGATTTGAATAAATTAAGGTGCATCCAATAGAAAATGTCAGACTGTATATCCCAGGGGAATGATGTCCCCTAAAGGAGGGCTGATGATGAGGATATCGTGGTGGCATTTATGTTTTAAAGGAGGAGAAACGAGATAGTTAGCACATTGTGGTGGCACCACATGGAATAAGAACAGAGATGACATTAAGGTGAGTGGGAGGACGTTTTCCACTGTTTAATTTCTTTAGAAACCATGTAAATGTGTTACCTGGTCGAAAGCTTAGATTTAAACTTGAAACTCAACATGACCAGAACCTAAACTCTCTGGGACTTGTCTCAATCCCTTCCTCTCGTAAATCTCTAGGACCACACTGGTACTCCCCTTGCTATAGACAAACCAAGGTGCGAATTCCTCAGTTCCTATTACCAGCTTGAATACAGCAAGTGCCCCACAGTGTCTGAGCACAGGGAAGGGAGATGTACCTAGGAAAAAAGATTTGAAGCAGAACATGAAAAAAAGAGCATGTTCACGAACTAAACTCT
The DNA here is from genome assembly GCF_000317375.1 of Microtus ochrogaster. Taxonomy (NCBI): domain Eukaryota; kingdom Metazoa; phylum Chordata; class Mammalia; order Rodentia; family Cricetidae; genus Microtus; species Microtus ochrogaster. The sequence goes on from NC_022020.1 coordinate 58,131,959, forward strand.
TGGGGCCACATATGTTTGGCTTTTTATAGTTTTGTTGAGATATGATGTAGATAGACATCTCTGTAGACATGTGTATCATTCAGCTGACATCTCCACAATCAAATTTTAAAACAGCAGATTCCTTTCAAAGGTCCACTGTGCCATCCTTACCCTCAGGTCCTTTTGATATCATGGGTTTTTCTGGAAGTTCACATAAGCAGAATTTCAGGCATGCAGCCTTTTATATCGGAATTCTTTCACTCAATGTGTTTTGAGATCCAAGGTATTGCCATGTGTGTGAAGGAACAATCGGGTCCAGTATACTCCATTGCATGACTGAACAAAGCCAGAGATGCTAAGTTTGTTAATAGGTTAGTGCTCATCAGGCAAGGGGAGAGAGGGAGCCGAGAGGCATAGGGTCTCCTGCGGGGATGGTAGAAATGTTCTAGAATTAGACCATGTTGATGTTTACACGGCATTGCAGATATACTAAGACGCTGACTTGGATACCCTAAAAGGGTTGAAGTGGTGAGTTCTCCGTTATATAAATTTTATCTGAAAATTACATTTTAAGCAAGTACTGCATGAGTACTTACTAAGCAAATCATCTTTGGAGGTCAGCTGGCCTGGATTCAAGCAGGAATTTCATTCAGACTAGCCTGAAGAACTCGGACAAAGGAGTCTCAGTCCCTTCTGGAATCCATCTCAGATTAGGTAGCATCCGCTGTGGTAAAACCCAGAGATAGAATTCAGGTAAGGCACATCGCTTGACTAACAATGGCCTAGTCAGTGTTGGCTACTCGTTCAACTGCCCACCCTTGCCATATGCCATGCTGTTACTTGGCTCAACACGAAGAAAGCTGTGTAGTCCACCAGCAAGTGATGAGACCAAGCAAAGTTAGGATGTAGGCCTGGCCTGGGGATACAGGCTTCTAATCCCAGCTACTTGGGAAGCTGAGGCAGGAACACCACAGATTTGAGGCCAAGAATGGCTACAGACTAAGTCTAATGCAAGCCTACCATCGATATATGGAGTAAGATATCAAGACATTATATCAAAATGAAAAGCATAGGCGAGGGCCTGGCAGAGTGGCACTCAGCTGTAATCACAGCATGTAGGAGACAGAGACAGGAGGTTAGTGTGAATCTGAGGCTAACCTGATCTACACATTGAGTTTGGACTCAGCTTGGTCTATACAGCAAGTTCTAGGCAGCCAAGGCTACGTAGCCCCACCTCAAAGACAGGCAAACCTGACTTGGATAAGGGCCTCCTCAGTTCGATCTTCAGTGTTGCAAAGTTAAAATAACTTGTCTCCTTACTGAGGGATGTTCTGAGTGTTTTTTTTCTTCAAAAATACCAGTACTGTAAAAGACAAAGACCAAAGAAAAGGTTCCTGTACTACTAGATCTAGGAGGCTAATAGACATGCTCCCCCTTTTTTCTACAAAGGATATTACAGGATAGAGATTAAATAATAATATTGAACAGATTTTATGTGATTTGTTTGCCTTTTTAATTTTTTTTGAGACAGGGTTTCCCTGTGTAGCCTTGGCTGTCCTGGAACTCACTCTGTAGACCAGGATAGCCTTGAACTCATAGAGATCCATTTGCCTCTGCCTCCTGAATGCTGGGATTAAAAAAATGAGCCACCACCACTTGGTGTTACACGTGTGTGCACACACATGCATGTGTGTGTATGTGTGTGTTGCTGAGGATTGGAGTCAGAACTTCAATATGTACTGAACACACAGTACGACTGTTCTACACACATCCTCAGCCCCAGACCTAGAACCTGAACCCTCTATAGCCCAGCCCTCTCCATAGTGTGTGTGTGTATGTGTGTGTGTGTGTGTGTGTGTGTGTGTGTGTGTGTGTGTGTGTCGGGGGGTTCTAGCCTTCACTACTAATAGCTGTAGGCTGAAGCCAGAGCCTTAGAGGCACTGGAAAGGGTTCTAAGAAACATTTCTGCATCTTTAACCTCAGCACACACAGTTCGAGAATCTTAAGGAAGGGTGTGAACCAGTGACCGGGAGCTCAAGCTGAAGGAAGAGCTTCCTAACACACTAGTGAAGCTGATACTCTAGTCCCTGGACCACGTAGTCAAGAAGCAAAAGTCCTATACTAGATGACCCAGACCTTCAGGGATTCAAACACAGACTTCACTGTGGGAATAGCAGAAGGGAAAGAAACACAGAAAGATTTAGCAAGTCATCCCACAGTCGTCAATCTAGCCACTCCAAACGCTGTCTGGGAAATCGAGCTGGTTTTCTTTCAAGCATGCTCTCCCTCATAGAACAGGCAGAGTGTCCCGACTGGATGCTACATTTCGGAATCCAGAGCTGGACGGGTGAACATTAACTAAAACAGTTATCCTTCATCCATTCCATTTTCCTAGGAGACATCAAATAAGCCTCAAGTCTAAGCAGTGTTGAGTCCACCAGGTAAACTTGGTATCTAAGTCTCAATGTCACAGGCACAAGAGAGGATATTGCAGGAAAGGAGTTCCAGAAATGACAAGTTTACCAAAAGCAGGAAAAAAATAAGACAAGAGTTGGCAGTCATACTGTGGTGTCATTGGAGTTAGAGAAGTCTCTTTTAATTAATATTTGTGTTATATATTTTTAGCTTTTGATCTTAAGGGGGTAGGTGTACTAGCTAAACAGTGCCAAATTCTTTTCATACTTAACATTTTCATTTTTAATTAACTGTATGAGAGAGAGAGAGAGAGAGAGAGAGAGAGAGAGAGAGAGAGAGAGAGAGTGTGTGTGTGTGTGTATGAGAGAGAGAGAGAGAGAGAGAGAGAGAGAGAGAGAGAGAGAGAGAGAGAGAGTGTGTGTGTGTGTGTACATGTGAGAACATGAGCCGGAGGCACCGAATACCTCCGGAGCTGGAGTTGCAGGTGGTTGTGAACTCTGACATGGGTGCTGTTGGTGTTCAAACTTGGGTCTTCTCCAAGTGCAGTACACGTCCTTATCTACTTAACCATCTTTCCAGTCCTATTGCCTCTTATTTTTCCAAACATTATTCTTGGAATTAGATACTCAAGGAAAATAGTCTGTTTTGCTTAGGATCCAAGTCAGTTACTGTTTTTCAAGGTCCCAGGTTAATGTGATGTCACTTTCGGAGGTGGGAATTCAGCTCAGCAGACAGGTGCTGGAGAGGAGATGCTCAGAACATTTGAGCAGATGGCGCCTTGTCTCCTCGTGAAAGATGTGGGGGGGCGGGGACAAATGCATCTAGGGCTCAGCCTCCTTCAAAGAGGTGACCTGCAGGTCCCTCGCCTCCCTGAGGCCTCCTGGACACAACCACCCCTCCCGAGATTTTCCTGTCCCTTTATCTTTGCAAGTGCTGGCTGTCGCCTGTCCACCTTTACCTCTTCTCTTTCCCATGGCTGACTTTGGTTTCCCTGGCACTTCCAATCAGTTTCAATCCAGTGACTGCCTGGGAACTACCCTCCCCCTTTTCTTCCTTGCCTCTGGTTGCTACTGCCCTCCCCATCCAGGTAGCTTCCTGGGCGAAATCCACATCTTCGAGACAGGAGACACCTCCAGACACCCTTCCGCAGCAGCCTGAAAGCTGGTCCCCAGGTCATCTCCTACCTTGTTCAACAGTATCACTGATCCTCTTTCTAAAAGATGCCCTTAGAATCTGGGGAGATGGCTTAGTGGATAAAGCACTTGGGCATGAGACCCATGTAATGCCAGATACAATAACACACCTCTGCAATCCCAGTACCCTACAGTCATATGGAGGTGGTTGGAAGAATCTACAGGGAAGCTCATGGACCATTTAGTCTAACTGTAAAGTGATAAACAAGAGACCCCCTCTCAAACAAAATAGAAGGCAAGACACCTACGGTTGTACTGTTTCTGCGATCACCATGACATATGTACTCTGACTCATGCACATGAAAACATGCGTACAACACACGTTGCCTCCCCCATCCCCTGGACCTGGATGGAAGTGGGGGTTCCTTGGACTTCCCACAGGGCAGGGAACCCTGATTGCTCTTCGGGCTGAGGAGGGAGGGGGACTTAGTTGGGGGAGGGGGAGGGAAATGGGAGGCGGTGACGGGGAAGAGATGGAAATCTTTAATAAATAAATAAATAAAGAAGGAACTACGCTGTAGGCAAAGTCTTGTCTGAGGCCTGGACCTCCTTGCTCAGCAGTCAGGCAAGTAGCACTGCCTGAGAATTGTGAAGTTCATCGGAACTTGCCTGAGCTTGTCCAAAGCTAGACCAGTTGGTTAGAATGCGGTCAGACTACAGTTAACCACAGTCCACTAAAGCTCTTTGGAAAATGTGCTCTCCTCAATGCTGTCCTGGGAAGGGAAACGTCAAACAGGATTGTTCAGCCAAGGCCAAGAACACAGCGGACAGTCTTTAGCCTGTGAGGGTCTGGGGTGAGGCGGTGTGCCTCCCTCCCTAACTCCCTCCCCATCTCTCCAAATAGCCTTTGTTCACAAGGCCTGGCCTGTCTCCTGCCAATGACTCCATCCCCACTGATCTCATCCAAACAGCCACCAGCCACTCTTCCTCCTGTGACTTTTACTGTCCTCTGTGTTTAGATCCTGCTTAATTAGGAGACAGCAGCACAACATCTTTGGGTTATAAATGATCTTTCAAATGGGCAAGGCATGAAAAATCCTCGCTCTGTACAGCTCTTCGCTCCTGGGCAAGTTGCTAGGCATAGCCGAACCTCAGTTAAATCATCTACACAAGAAGTATTGGAACACTTTTAATCTTTTCTCCTGAGA
>NC_022020.1:58137472-58139318 GCF_000317375.1 Microtus ochrogaster
GGTCGGGAAACCAAAGAGCAGTCTCCTTTTACAAGGTATTGCACTAGATGGGAACATGATGGTGTCCAAGGCAAATTCTGTGCCCTCAAAGAGCTTGCATTCTAGTGGGGGATACACGTGATAAGCATGTAACTGAAAGGGCGTTTAATTAAGCTGATATTTTTTTTTCTTTAGAAGATCACAGTGTATAAAGAGATTGGGAGAAATCAAGTACAGTTTTACATGAGACAATCAGGAGATTCTCCAAGGGGCTGGCGTTAGAGCAGGGACCTGAAGGACATCAAGCAGTGTGCTATAAACCGGGCACAGTGGTGCATGTCTTTATTCCCAGCACTTGGTGGATGAAGGGAGGCAGACCTGTGAGAGCTCAAGGCTAGTCTAGCCCATGTATCAAGTTCCAGGCTAGCAAGGCTACGTCGTGAGGCCCTGTCTCAAAACAAGACCAAACAGAAACCAAGCAAATAACAGTAATACTAGAACAAGAAGTGAGCGGTGTGCAAATATGAGAAGAGTAGGTATAAAGATCCTGAAGCAGAAGGAAGCTCTGTGTATTCATAAAACAGGGCAAGGCAAGAAAGCTGGGACCCCTCAAATGAACCAGAGGGATGGTGTTTGAAGAGGCTTGGAGTGCAGTAAGAGTACCAGAAAGGACAGCTCTGAGAGGGTCTCTGCTTTCCTGCTGAAGCTTAGACTCTTGCTTTGACTCGTTTGTTTGCTTGTTTGTTTTGAGAAAATGTCTCCTTTGTTGCCTACCCAGACCTTGAACTTCCAGGCTGCAGTGATCCTCCTGCCACAGCCTCCCAAGCAGCTGGGATGACAGACACATGCCCCTGGGACTGACCGAATGTTCTCTGAGTATGTCCATCTACTGAACAAATATGTACCGAGTGCCACCAGGTGCTCCAAGGTAAATACGTCCTAGTGAATAACACGGGTGTGAGAGAAGCTGAGTCGGGTGAGGCGACACGTTGGTGATTGCTAAGGCCATCTGTGGCAACTTTATGAGCTGGACCTTGTGGCCCCCTGACACTTGCTATTCTGTAGCATAGCATTACCTCCAGACGTGCCCCAGGAGTCATTGCTTGAACGTTAGGAGATGGGAAGTTGGCAAGCAGGATGTGAAGGTGAGTCCTCAGAGTCAGCTTGTCTGGATTCGGGATCAGCTAAGAGATACACCTCGGGGCTTGTCTGTGAGGCTGTCTCCAGAAAAGTTAACTGAGTCGGAGGAAAACCCACCCTGAATATGGGGGCACCATATGGCTGGAGTCACTCCCCCACTCCCCCACCCACTCCCTTGCTCCCTCAAACATGTCCGCTTCTCCTGCCACTTTCATGACCTGTTCTTTTTTTCTTTTTTTTTCTTTTTTTTTAATAACCCGTGGACTCCAATTAGTGCTGCTTGCATGAGTCTGAACCTATAAGACTTTCCCTTTCCTGGTCCCTGACCCTCTGCTCTATTTAATGACAAAGAATTCTGACGAAAATTGCATCCCGTCCGAACATCCTGCAGGATTTCTTTTCTTCAGATTTCCACCCAGGGAATTGTTTCTGCTCCACCTCATGTGGGATTTCTTTCTCTGAGACAGGGTCTCACTACGTAGCCCCAGCTGGCCTGGAATTATCAGGGATCTGCCTGCCTCTGCCTTCAGAGTGCTAAGATCCAAGTCATACAACACTGTGTCTGGTTGTATAGCCGCCTTCAACTTGAAGTGAGGAACGGTTGAGTATTAACATGAAGGTTCTCCGCCACTATTCTAGTTACTTCAGCAATGGTTCTCCATTTTTATTTATTTATTTTGTTTGGGGAATATGTGTGTGTGTGTTAGCTTTATTTATTTTGTTTGGG
>NC_022020.1:58140104-58142773 GCF_000317375.1 Microtus ochrogaster
GCAGTGTTTAAAAGAATACAGTTTCCGTGTAATTATTTCAGGTATAAAGCTAGCCATATGGGCGGCCGGCTGCCAGGGAGGGAAGCAGCTCTGCCGCTCTTATTTCAACAACCCACTTAATGGAAGATGGGAACTGACTCATAAAATTGTTCTCAGAGTTCCACACAGGCAACCCCAACACATACACACATACACACACACACACACACACACATACAGACACACGCAAAATTAAAAATACAATTTAAATTATTATTAAAACAAAAAAAATGATAGAAAGGGGGAACTTCTTATCATTAATCTCTATTAATAAGGTGGAGCAGGCGCTGGCGAGCAGCTGGACACTGAGTGTGGTGTTAGCTGCACCCTCTATTAGCCTTTAAGAAACTCAGGCAACCACTTCTTCACATGCCTTCATCTGTACAGAGAAGCCCGTGGTACACACCTTCCTGTCTCGTTGGCTGAGCGCTTGGAAGAATTAGGCAAAACAGACACAGGCAAGGTTTTATCATGCACAGTACAGATTGTCAGGTGAAGTTAGGACTGGAGATCTTTATTCGAACCTGAGACTGGGGGATCACAGCTATTCTACTTACCGCGGTGGAGAAAGAGGACTGCAACGGATAAACCAACTTCTTCCATATCTGTTACGTGTCGAGAATTACACAAGCCCACATACAGAGTAGTATCAAATTTGGAATGTAAGTAAGGATGCTACTATATGCAAATGGTTAAAGATTCAGCGTATGGATGCACATAACGATGGGAACAGATGCTGCAGATTTCTGCAAAGCATGCCTACACTGATCCTCAGCAGATGCTTCCAAACTCTGCCTGGATTACAGCGTTTGCACAAGACAAAAAGCCCAATGGATCTGTACCAGAGATCGCCAACTTCCTCCACCCCCACAACTGTCTTTACTTAGTACTAAGTTTAGAGCAGATGGAGAAACCAGCAAATAAGACAATGCCTGCATCTGCTAATAAACTAATACTGCTGAACCCAGCGAGGGGAACGCTTCAAGCGGTCTGTACATATTAGCAGGGCTGTGAATAATGCATGCAAGGGTTCCTGACTTTGAGGAAGTCAACATTTACATAATTTAGACATGACACTTTTTGGTCACACTTACTAGGTACCAACTGTGTGCCTGGTCCTATGGTAAGTGCTTTAGTCTTACCAGCTCATTTGCTCTTTATTTTATTTTATTTATTTTTTATTTTTCGAGACAGGGTTTCTCTGTAGCTTTTGGTTCCTGTCCTGGAACTAGCTCTTGTAGACCAGGCTGGCCTCGAACTCACAGAGATCCGCCTGCCTCTGCCTCCAAAGTGCTGGGATTAAAGGCGTGCACCACCACTGCCCGGCTCATTTGCTCTTTTTAATGGTCCCATGAAACAGACATTATCTAGTTTTCACAGAGGTCAATGACTTGGTCCAAGGGCACGTGGCTAAGCAGCCGAGTAGGGATTTCAAAGTCCGTGCTCCTAAATGTGATGCTAAACTACTCTTCTAGAAAGACACAGTAAAGAATAGAATACCTTCTGACTTAAGTCACACTTACTGTATTTGTGGGTTTTTAAAGATTCATTTTTAGTTATGTGTATGTGTGTATCTGTGTACATGTGTGCGTGTGTGTGCAGACACACCCATGGAGGCCAGAAGAGGGCACTGGATCCCTTGAGCTGGAGTTAAAGAGCAGTTGTGAGCCACTCCACCCCCTCTCACACCCTGCCTCCCTGGGACCAGAACTTTCCTTTCCCACAAATTCTCTCACCTTCATGTCTGTTGTGTGTGCATGACCAACCAAGTTTCATTAGGCCTGCTTGCATGAGCATTGATGGAAAGTTATTTACTGAATGGGACATGGGCAACTTCTTAGTGGCTAGACCACCCAAGAATGGGAGGCCCACCCCCACAGCAACACTAACGTTCAATAGCCCCCTTAGGGAGCCGATCTTGTGCAGGTCTTGTATGACTACTGACAGCTGTAGTGACTTCATGAATACGAGGAACATGTCAGATCCAGAAGTCATATTGTTGCCGTTTACCCCTTTGTCCTCTGGCTATTATGTTCTCTTCTCTCCTTCTTCTTTCCACGTTCCCCAAGCCTCAGAGGTGATGATGTATATGCAAAATTTAGGACCAAACACTCTGCCATCACTTATTCTCAGTTTGCCAATCTACGTGTTTCTGCTATTAACTACTATGGTCATTGCAACAAGAACCTTCTCTTATAAGAGTTGGGTGCAGTTTATACCTATGAATATAAACACAAGTATTTAGAAGGTAGTTTGACAACATGTCCATTTATAAAACAATAGTAATGGATTACCCATCTTGCCCCACTAGGGCCTGTGTTTTTTCTAGCCAAGGTCTTTCAACTAGGCTTTCAAAACCAGGCACGAGTTTCTCCCTGTGGAGTAGGCCTCAGATTCAACTATGAAGTTGTTGGTGAGCCCCACATCAGCTATGCCACTATGGCACTGGTGGGCACTTCTTAATTAGCCGCTCATTACTATAGCTCTCAGTTCACAGGTAAGATTGTTGATGACTTTTCTCTGCCTTGTGGGTCTCAGATATCAAAATCAGATTATCAGGCTGGGCAGTGGTGGCACACGCCTTTAATCCCAGCACTCGGGAGGCAGAGGCAGGTGGATCTCTGTGAGTT
>NC_022020.1:58142958-58151918 GCF_000317375.1 Microtus ochrogaster
AGCCATCTCACCAGCCCTTGAATGTTCTAGTCCAGGAAAGGGACAATGGAAAACTCTAAAGTGTCTACTTGTATACTGCTTGCTGCTAAGAAGAGCAGGGAGGGGAAAGGGACTAGGGGTGGAGGTTGTTGCCCAGTGATAGCGCACATTCAGGAGATTCTAGATTCAAGCTCTAGCACCCCATGGGTGGGAAGGAAAGGAAGAAGTAGTGATAGATGGTGAAGTCCAAGCTGGCAAATTCAAGAAAGCTTCTGGAGCTACCAGAGACTAGGTCAAGGCTCATGAGAGCATTATTGAGATGAGAGAACTTGTTTCTCCATCAGGATGTCTGGTTGGTTGCCTCAAGACATATCAGAAGGCCAGGACCTAAATTTTGAAGAGTCCAGAAAACTATTGTGACTTATTAATTTGCTCGAATTCATCACAGTCTGTATTGGTTGTAGATGGGGGAGGCATGAGTTTGATCACTCACGCAAGATCTAGTCAAGTTTGTTTCTGGTGAATGCAGTGTGTATCAGTGGAGAATTCTAAGCAGAGTAGCGACATGACCTGAACCATGTCTTTCAAGGACTCCATTCTCATCTATATGATGTAAAGCAGCACTATCCTGTTGAGATTCAAATGGCAATTGTGAATTTTCTTGTAGATACAGTAGCGCCTAAAAAGCTGGGCATAGCACCCAATAATCCAAACACTTGGGAGGCCAAGGCATGATAATTGCAAGTTTAAGACAAGCCCGGCATCCATAGTGAGACCCTGCCCCAAATACAGCAAAACTGTACAAACACAGGTGAACTCAATAGCATGTGTGTGTGTGTTTGAATGCATGCATCCTACACTCATGAGGAAGCCAGAGGAGGACATCAAGTGTCTTCCTCCTCTGCCACTTTACACCTTATTCCTTGAGATGGTGTCTCAGTGAATTCGAGAAGCTCATCATTCCCACTGGTCAGAGAGCTCCCAGGATCTACTTGTCTGCCCCCAGCAGACAGCCTGTCTTTTACACAGGTGCTGGAGGACAGCAAACATCCATACCCACTGAACCATCTTCCTAAGCCCAAAGCCAATATCAATACTATAACATAACCTAATATGGCTAAAATACCATTTTAACATATAGTCAATATAAAAATTGAATCATGTTACTTTCATAATATCTTCGAAACCCAGTGAGTATTGTCTGCTCCCAGCATATCTTGGTATGGGCCAGCTGTAGCTCAGGCACTCAGTAGCCACATGTGGCTGGGGACATCAACACCTACGGGAAGCAATGTGTCCTTCACCTACCTCCCCCAGCTGCGGTGTTAGGTGCTGTCTCCCCATACTCCAGGGCGGGGGGGGGGGACTCTCCAAGGCAGCTTCCAGAACTCCCGAGAATGACTGGATAATACCCCAGGCTCCAAGGTGACAATGTTAGACCTGTGTGCAGCACCTCCTGTCCTAAGCACTCACCTTTCAGTCGGTGCATGACAACACACTCATTGGAACCCTGCTGCTGCCCCACACTGATAGACAAAGGAGCTGAGCCCCAGGAGAGATGAAGCAATTTCTCCACAGCCACACCCTTGTGTCAGAGCCTGTGATCTCATCTGCTAACTGGTGACCCTTCGGGTTTTTGTTCATATGCCCTCTGAAAGCTTTTGTAAATGCAGGCATCACTTTCCACTCTTAAGTCACTGCTGTTGCAAAGGGGCTTTCCCCTGTACGTTATAAATAAGCTTTATTTTCTGCATGTTAACTATGTTCATCAACCTGGCTAAATGAATTTATTAATCCTTCCCGGTTATCTGTTTAATTCTTTTGGACTTCCTACCCATGTAATTACATCACCTGCTAACAAAGACCATTTTATCTCTCTTTAATTTTCACTTATTTGTTTGTTTGTTTGTTTACATGTCTTGCTTTATTGTACTGCTATGACATTTAAGGAAACATATTATGGTGTGCACCCAGGACCACGCAGCCACCAAAAGAAGAAAGGTACCCCACTTAGAGATGTGAACCACGTGGGGCTCCTGAGAGCTGTTTGTGCCCTGGTTTCTAGGGTTGGCAGTAGGCGCTACTGCGCATGTCTACAGGCCCAGAGGCAGAGTGTGTGCCGTGGGGTTTTCTGGAGGCCCTGTCTCTGAGTCCTTTGTGCAACGTTTATACCAGTCTTTCCTCATCATTTGCGATGGACACTGAGCCTGCGGCATCCGCTGGACCATCTACCAGGCTCTCATCCCCACAGCCCTGGGCCGACTCCCACCAGGCCTTGCTATAGCTTCTGCTCCGGTTGGAAGAGGACCAGCAGGCTCCCCGGGGCTCTGTAGAGCTGCAACCTGGCAGCCTCCATGTGCAAATGGAGGGAGTTGCATCCTCCCAGGCTACTGCTGCTGCTTTGTGTGATGGCAGGGAGACACTTGCCACACAGATGTGGATGAACGCAGTATTGAAGAGGCCAGTTGTTCCCAGCGCTTTGTCAATTCTGTGGGCAGTGGTGCCAGAGTTGGGAGCGGCAAAGCCCATCTGCAGATGGGATGCTCTGTTTGCTCAAGGAGGGAGGACCTCACTAGTGGCTCCAAACCCCACAGCAGGAGCGGATAGGCTGTGAGGGAGCAGGCGCACAGGCAGCCGTCCCAGGTTGACGTGTTGGAGCATAAATTGCAGTCACTGCTGGTACCACTGCACAGCCTGGCCTCTCGGGCCACAGAGCATGGACTGCGAGACCCTGGTGCACACCACACAAAACCATCAACAAAAACATAGACCAAAACAATTTCTTTCAACAGCGGGTTCACGGAGTGAGCAGGGTCTCCTTGGAGTAGCAGCTAGGGTCCTATGCTTGCGGAAAAGATCTGTGAGAACATCTCTCATTCCTCAGGTTGGTCTAAGCTGTCGCCCCATACATTCCTTCAGCAAGAGTTCAGGTGCTCTCTGGTGGTGCCTGTGAGCAGAAGACCCTGCTTGTCTGTCCCTCTTTCTCAGAGGTTCCTAAGACTTGAGCATGGGGTTGTGTGTGACTCTCTAAATGGGGTTTTCATGGAAAGGTACAAGAGCTCCCTGTTCAGAGGTGAGGTGGGGATCGTCCCCATCTTTGTCATAATAAAGCTGGGCCAAAAAAAAAAAAAAAAAGAAACAACAAAAAACCTATACTATTAATATGGTACTAAGTGGATATTCTTAAATGTTTGAGACAAAACTTTTATTACAAAAATATTACTAGGTATAACATTTACTGTGTTTTTAAGATATTACTTATTAGAATAAAGGCATCTCCTTGTCTTAATATGATCAGAATTCTTACTATTATAAAAGAGTGTTAAGTTTTAGACAAAAATGTCTCTGTCTGGGAGATCATCTTGCCTCTCTTCTCCCATTTTTGTTGATGTGAATACCAATGCTTTTTCCAATGCTAAAAAGCTTTGCATTCCTGGAATGAACTTCCCTCGTAAAGATGTCTTTTGTAATATATGTCATTGGATTCAATTAGCTAATTACTTTCTTCAGGGTTTTATGGGAGAGATTAGCATGTAACTGTCAGCTCTTTTTCTGTCCTTCCATTTTGACATCATCTAGATTATACTGGCCTCATAAAAGGCTGGAACAAATTCCCTTTTCTCAGCCTTCTAGAAGTGTCTGTGGAAGGAAGGTGTGTTTCTGTAGAATAATTCACTAATGGAAACCAGGGAAAAAGTGCAAAATTTTTAGCCATAAATTAAACTTTTTAAAAATAATGGTCTTAAGAATGCTCTGAAAAGTTCATACTATGTATTTTCAACTATTTTCAAAAGTATTGTATAAGTTCTGGGAAACTGTGTTTTAGGTTGCTCTCTCTCTCTCTCTCTCTCCTTTGTAATCTTTGAGACAGGGTCTCAATATGTTGGCATAGGTAGCCTTAAACTCCCAGGTTCCAGACCTTCTCCAAGCACTGAGACTGCAGGCAAACAAAACCATATCTGTCTAACGGTTGAGGAGGGGAGGAGTTTGTTTTGGTCCTCTTTGTTGATGGTTTGTTTGAGTTTTTTGTTTTGTTTTTTGAGACTGGAATTGACAGTGCAGCCCAAGATGGTCTGCTTCTGCTTCTTAAATGCCAGGAGGGCAGAGATGCTCAGCTCCTAGGTTTTGCTTTCTTAAAAAGTTGCTTTAGTAGTTTCACCTAATATTAACACTATTTATGACAATATTTTTTGTCATATTAATGTGCACCAATATCTCCTTTCATATTCCTAATATAGGTATTTTATATAAAATATTTTAAAATAATCCATCCAATCTACCCGAGAATGGATAAATAAAATGAAGTATATCCATATAGTACTTAGCCATAAAAGGCCAATTCCTGATGGGACATATATTGAAAATATGCTGAGTGGAAGAAGTCATTTACGAAGACACTCATGCTGTACAATCTTATTCAGACACAATGATCAGAACTGAAAAATTGATAGAGCCAGAAAACAGATTCCAGGCTCCCCAGGCTAGGGGCTTGGAAAGAGTGGACTGGGAAGGACTAGCTGCCGGCAGTGTGGGGTTTCTCTGGGGGATAATAAAAACACTCTAAAACCGTAGTAGTGATAGTTGCAATTGAATTGTAAACTATCTTAATTCGAGCTCAATAAAGTTTTTTATCTTTAAAATGTCACTATGAGTTTAATACCCAGCAAAAGCAAAACCAACTAACCAACCAAAAAGAAAAAAAAAAAAAAAAAAAAAAAAACACACACCATACACTGGACAAAAAAAACACACCCCCCCACAGTTTTTTTTAAACAACAAATTGGAAACTAGACCTGTGAAAGAACGTGTTAGCTAATCATTTAGCATTTGAGCCTTGACCAGTATGTCTATCTTCCTTGTCTTCGGTAACTTGGAGGGTCTTCATGCTGACATCACCCTGGAGCACTAGCGTGACACTGGCTCTCCTAGGTTTCAGGAAGACCAAACGCTAGAAGGGTTTCATAAAAAAGTAGCCCATCCATCTCAGGAAAGTCAGCTAGTTCCAAGACTGTTGTCCTAGGTGACGCTGCCTCACAGGCTAGGCAGGAGAAATGGACTAGCTGTGTGACAAAGTCCTGAGGTGGCGAGGGTTAGCCGTTGGGTTGCTGGCCCAGACCTGGGCATTGGGAAGGTCAGTTCCAGTCCAGACGTGGGAAAGAGAGAGAATCAGACTAACTCATCATCTCTGGAAGTCACAACAATGTAGGAAACCTGGACATGATGACCTTGTTTCGCTGGGTGACACAGAACTAAATGCTGCTTAGTTCTGCTTGTGCTGTCTGAACAGCCCTGGCAGCTACAGAGATTTATACTGCTGAAAAACCTGATCCCTCGCTTTTCCCTTACACTTTTTTTTTTTTGTGGGTGAATTTAATCTTTGTACCTGCCATGTCTGCTGAGTATATAATTAGCAGGCTGACATCTGAGCAGGGCTTCTCAGCTAGCTTTATTTAGGGGAATATTTTTTTTTTTTGCTTTGGGTAAACTTAGGCACCCCAACTTCCTTATTAATCAGGATAATAAGGACAGCCTTATCCAACCCTCAGAATGCATCAAGAACACAGAACTATCTGAGTCTAGGTGTCAATTAGAGTCACCGTGCCCTTTAGATGTGACTGGAAATGGCTGTGTAACAGTCTGTGCCTCCTAGGCTTCTGGTCTTCTTGGAGGCAGTTCTGTGGTCACCTCTGACTACAGCGTCTGGAACCGTTCCCCGTGAGGGATTGTCCGCTGTCTGCCTGCTGCTGTCCCCCTTCCCCACAGGAGACTGTCATAGGATTCAGGCCTTGTTCTCCATTAGTGCTGTGTAGCACACAACACAGGAAGACTCCTCTAAGCATGGACCTCGCAGACCTCTATGTTTAGGACTAAGCAGGGACTCACTTCCGGGCCACAAGGCCAGTAATAAAACACATCATTCAAGGTAACCTGTATCAGCATCAGGTCACAGCTTCTCTTAATTGGCTCAGAATAAACTATTTTCTTATTTCCTTTAGAAAAAAAAAGTTGAATAAAGAGGGGCAAGGGTGGCGCATACCTTTAATCTCAGCACTCGGGAGGCAGAGGCTGGAGATCTCTGTGAGTTCAAGGTCAGCCTGGTCTACAAAGCACGTTCTTGGAGAGTTAGAGAAACCTTGTCTTGAAAAAAAAAAAAAGTTGAAGAAGGTTCCCACACCATTTTCTACACGTGTAAATCTGCAGACTACTGCCTAAGTCTCAGCCTCCCTGCTCCTTTCTTGCTTTGCTCTAACATCCTTACACAGCCAAAGCTGGTACCCAACTTAAGTAGAGAAAATCTTTCTCTAAACTTTTCCCCCAACTCTTGAGTTTTGCCTGCATATTTTAAAACACCAAACTAGAGTTTCAGAATATTATTTGTAAGGATTTGCCCACTAACACCAAGCAAGAGTTCTGTTCCTCCTCCTCCGTGTCAGAGACTTGGCCTGTGCATTGTGTGTGTTTAACACGAATCAGGGGGGAAAATCCATTGGATAACACAGTATTAAACACTAACAAAATAACAGGACAAGAACATTTGATCCAGTCAACACTATTTATTGAGTGCCTTTGATGTTCTCGGCACTGAGTTAGTCAGTCATAAAGGGGAACAGAAGCAGACAGAGCTCTGCCCTTGTGTGGCTTACAGAGCTGGTGTGAGAGAAACATCACATACAGAGGCGAAGCGAAGCTGTGACAAGGGCGGGAAGATGGGGTAGGCGCTGGGAAAAACACACACACTACCTAGCGGGAGCTGGGCAGGCCAAGTCCATGAGGTTGCAGAGCTGTGGCCTGCAGGTTCTCTAGGTTGATTTGGGGTCGGCAACGACATTTCAGGTGAAGG
This sequence comes from Microtus ochrogaster, assembly GCF_000317375.1. Lineage (NCBI taxonomy): Eukaryota > Metazoa > Chordata > Mammalia > Rodentia > Cricetidae > Microtus > Microtus ochrogaster. The sequence continues at coordinate 58,149,779 of NC_022020.1, forward strand.
AAGCAGGCCACAGGAAGGCTCTGGAACACCAGAAGCCTTGGTGGAGATCGGAGAGGAGGCCTACATGGCTGGGGCTGCAAACTTGAGTAGCACTGAGAAGTGAGATTAAGTTAGAGAGAAATGAGTGAACCAGATCACTACAAAGTTTCACGTTAGGGAGAGATGGCAAAACTTTACATTTTGGGGGAAAAACCACTCCTCTAGCTACAGTACAGATGACAAACAGGAACATTACAAGGACTGGAGCTGAACTGTCAGCTCTGGAGTGCCCGTGTGGGGACGGCTAATTATTCAGGGAAGTGGTTTATCTCTATGGGTGCTGTGATTCAATGCTATACTAAATGGATATATACATACAAACAGCCACAATATCCTTTGTACTGCTGACTCAAAAGTCAACAGTAAAAGTGGTCTTTGCTCCCCAGACTTCCTGCCCCTCTGCCACGGCAGCTTTCTCCACTTAGAAAGTTATTAGCACATACTAATTATACAAAACAGTCTATTTATCACATTTTCATAATTCTTATACTTTTAACCATTTATATTCCCTCCCCTACCCCCTTGTTTTTCTTCAGGGAGGTGGTCAAGTGGGGGCACTGGGAATCAAACCCAATACCTTATTCAGGCTAACCACTTTCTACCCAAGCTATATTTGCAGATACTTTTCTGGCTTTTTAAAACATGATATCCTTAAATAGTTGTTTTTCATTTTTGCACACTGAAGGAAGAGAAGAAAAATCACACACTATAAACCCATAGCACTTCCTTAAACTTAGCTCTTCTCTGTCAAGAGAGAATAAAGTCACAACCAGTGTTTCCTTTTAATATTCCCCTAAAAAAACAAAATAAACAAAAACTCCATGTATTTGGGCTTTGGGATGTAGCTCAGTTGGTAGGGTATTTGCTTTGCAGACACAAAGTCCTGGGTTCGATCCCCAGTACCACACAAGCCTGGTATGATGGCATCTGACTGTTACCCCTGCATTCTGAAGGTGGAAGCAGAAACATCAGAAGCTCAAGGTCATCCTTGGCTACATAGCAAGTTCAAGGTTAGCCTGGGCTACATAAGGCCCCATCTCAAAGGAAAAAGAAAGAGAAAGATGGGGTAGCAATGCTCCCACTGATTACTTCCTTAGTTTATCAGCCCTCAAATCTGCCAGTGACAGATCTCGTACACTTCACTATGAACATACACCTCTGTAAGATGAAAGAGTCACCCCTGTCTATCTGTGACAAACACACTGAAGAAGGATTTATATTTCATTAATAAAGGGAAAAGTAGCAAAATTTCAAGCTGGCATCAGAATATGCATAGAAATAAGAGTTGAATTATATGTATTAACTTAAAGGCATAATAACGATATTTGCACTGGGAGGCAAAAATCTTCTTTCCTTTTTATACCACAGAATCAAACCCAGTGCCTCAGACATTCTATGCAAGTATTCTAACCACCAAGCTACACTTGCCGCCTAAAAATTACAAACCTTAGTAAAGAAATATTCAAAACATTATGGTCAGATTACAAATGCATACTTAATAACGCCAGCTCTCAAGCAGGAGGACCCAGTGAGAGTTGTTGAGAAAGGAGAGAGAAGACAGGAAGAGGGTGGAGCTTGGGAGGGTTTAATAGATGAAGTTGTATTTTCAATAGACTAATAAATCAGGCCACTCCTGTGCGGGCTTAGGAACATGAATGAATATTAAAATATATGTTATAAGTCAGATGTATTTCTGTCTTTTTTCTTTCTTTCCTTTCTTTTTTAATTTTTTTTAGATTAAAGTCTTACTATGTAAGCCAGGCTCTCCTGGATTTTGAATTCTCCTGCCTTACCCTCACAAATGCAAATGAAATAGGCTTGTGCCACCATACCCAACAGAGAGATCACCTAGAAAGAAGGAATGACTTGGAGATACATAAAGACCCCGTGTCAGCTTTATTTCTACTAACAGAAAACAATCTCAGTGCTCCAAGACACAACTCTAAAATGAAATAAAATCACTAAGCTCATACTTTCAGAGACCACTTGATGCTACAGGAAATGCTCAAGAGAAGAGCAAAGACTTGTCGTTAGCCAGCGCTTTATTTTGAAGCCCTACAGTCAGTGTTTCTCTACATCACTCAGCTACTTGCCCCTTTAT
>NC_022020.1:58152018-58160347 GCF_000317375.1 Microtus ochrogaster
CTTTATTTTGAAGCCCTACAGTCAGTGTTTCTCTACATCACTCAGCTACTTGCCCCTTTATGGCTTTCATTATTTTTATTCTGCCAAAAATAATGCCTCAGAGTTTCTTACAGAGGATTTTTTGATAATAAACTCCTAGTTTTTGTTTGTCCAATAAAATATCTTTATTTAAGAAAATAGTGGAGGGAGACCAGCCTTCACATAAAAATATGCATGAATAAACTATGCACATACGCAAACATATGTATAAGAATCTATAAAATATCTCTCTATATATATACCATCAATTTAAGCACGTAGAAAAAAGACAGCCTTTTTCTCCGAGGCTAGTCCAGCACTCGTGTCTTCCAGAGTCACCTAGGCAGCTCCATGATGCAGCGGAGGGTCCACTCTGACTCCTGGCTTCGTCCATGGATCCACCTGCACATTCAGCTCACAGCCCAGCTCCAGGGCCGCTGGCCCGGAAGGAGATCCTCTCCCCAGGTGGGGGATTCGTGGATACTTCTCCCCACAGTTACAAGCTTCACTCGATGACTCATTTTTTCCAAATAATACTTGATGTGGCATTTTCATTCGACCATACTCATCCTTTACCATCTATTGGAAGATTTAGCTTGTCTATTAAATCAATCCATTACATCACCAATTTTGGCAAAGTATATTCACATTGGGAGTAAAGTTTTGTGTCTCTGAACAGGCCTAGAATATCAAGGTAATTGTTATGCAGAACTGTGCATAACACATGGCATTCCTGACCCCCACTGACTGAGCTGCTGTGGAGCCACCATCTTCCTCAGTCACTGTGACAACCCAGGACCATGTGTTGAAAGAAACCGGGATGTTGAATAAAATGTTAAGCTAAACGCTAGTCCCAGCTGCACTGCCTGTTCCAGTGAACTCCCACATGCTACCATCAAGATGGCCTCTACATTTATTTCCATCTTAGGACAAATTCTATACAAACTGACAAAATATCATTTTGTATCCAAGAGGACCCAGTCCTAGACACTTTGCCAATAATGGCAGTTAAGTTGGGCAGAGCTAACTCCAACACTGTGTGGAGTACTGGCTTCTACCTGTGGCGAGAGACACAAGAGCAATACCCCTGAAAAATCGATGATTTTATCCCATCTGCACTTTAAGAAGGATGCTGGGTATTTTTCATCATTTAAAAATGATTTATTGTTCCCTCTCACTATTGAGTCAGCTCAGCAATCCAGCTCCATCTTAAGGATTACTAAGGACAAAATAATTTTAAGGAAAAAAATCCAAAACATAAAGAAAAAAATCACTCACGACCAACAATAAAAGCCTGCAGTGCAGGTCTGGGAACCAGCCACAGCACATCCATGTCTGCCTTCTGGAGCACCGCTCTCATTTCTTGATGGGAATGCCAATCACCATAAAGTCTTCCGCCAGCGTCACTTCTTGGAGATCTAACACTGACTCAGCTTGCCTTTTCAGCTCTGCAATGCCATCTGTCTCTCCTTCTCTAGCCAAAGCAATCGGTTTGTACCGCTGGCTGAAGTGAGTCAGGACCAGCCTCTTTGCCCGGCACAGCTTCGCGAATGTCGCTGCCATCTGGGGTGTGCTGTGGCCATGCTCTTTTGCTTTGTCCATCTGAGAATCATCCAGAGTTGCCTCGTGGATCAAAAGGTCTGCTTCAAAGCACAGCTTCACTCCTCCATCACCCACAACCCCGCAACAGTCACCCAATATGCAGATTTTTCTTCCAACCATAGGCTTTTTTAAGACATCTTGGGGAGAAATTGTAACTCCATTATCCAAAACAACTGAAATTCCATTTTTCAGCTTCCCATAGGCAGGACCTGGGGGCACACCTGATGATGCAGAAACAGATAACCTTACATCAGGGACATGGAATTAGGATTTGTAAAGAAACAGCTTTAACAGCACAGCAAACAGCAAATAGCAAAGGCATCCAGAGGTCTGGATGCAGTTAAGAGCATCTGTTTCCCTTCCAAAGGACCTGAAGTCAATCCCTAGCACCCACATGACAGTTCACATATGTCTGTACCTCCAGTACCAGGGCCTCTGAGGATGGCAGACAGGTATATGGTACATACATAATGCACACAAAACATCCATACACATAAAATTTAAAAGTTAAAGACATCTGATCTGATCATTTCCAAAACTGCAAGAGATGCTTTCCTACTAGTAGACAACTGGGATATTTAAACATTTTAAAAGTTCAGTGTTGCTATTAACAATGGCTTTACGCTTTTCCTAGCACATGTGTGAGCTGACTTTTAAGCTCTGAAGTATCACTTAGGCCTTACTATACTCGCTATATCAGCTCTGATTTTCTGCTTTGCATGAGAATAACAGTTTGGGGATTCTTTATTTACTACACATCAAAGAGTACATCTAAATAATCATATAATCAATATCTCCAGTCAGAATAAGTATCTGCAAACAGACTAACTGAGTAAGAAACTTGGTAGAGAGGACTACTGGGATCCTAAGTGTGAGCCAGGGACCTTTCCAGCCAAGCCAATGACCTCAGTTTGTTTCCTGAGACCCACACGGTGGAAGGAGAGAATCGACTCCCAAAAGTTATCCTCTGACCCCTGCCTGCACACCATGGCAAACACACACACACACACACACACCAAGCAAAACCACCAAAAATAAGGTCATGGGGTATTTCAGGCAATCATACATGATTAATCTTCTTGGTAGATGGTAGTAGTTCCAGATTTCAAGCTTCAGTGTTATTTAATACAGACTAACACAGAGGTTAACACTTACAAACAAATATATGGTCAATATTTCCAATAGTGATCATGTTTAAAGTTTCCAAATATAACTATTTACACAGAATTTACATGACAAGAATACCTTTGACCTACATCACTTTCCTCGTTATCTAGTGTATTATTTCAGTTGGGGAAGGTAACTAAAATTTAGATGAATCACTATCGTTCTTTCAACAGGTGTCATGCCAGGTGTAGTGGTAAGGCTGGGCATAGGATGGACCTGACCTCCATTTCTTAAGGTCTCCTCACTTGTACATCATGGCCTCACATGGAGAAAAGACAACTTCTTCAAGGCCCTTTTCCCATCTTTGTGTGTTTCCTTCCCACTATGGTGCCTATGGTATATGTAGAACTAGTTAAGGTGCAATGTCCTGAACATCAAATTAATTCAGTCAGGCTGGAATGAATAGGCAAGGTAGACAGAAAGGAAGTCTTGAGGTAGTTGGCTGCTGTTGTAAAGGCCCATGGCAAAAATCCTTGCACTAAAGATGGCACTGAAGGGCCAAGGAGATGACTCAGTGGGTAAAGTGCGCGGAGGACCTGAGCTCAGATCCCAGCACCCATGTAAAAGCCAGGTGCAACCTTAACACCAAGTTCTCGCTGGGTAGCCAATCTAGCCAAAATAATGAGCTCTAGGTGCAGTGAGAGAGCCTGCATCAAAAAGGTGGACAGTAATTGAGGACTCTTCATGTTGACCTCTGACCTCTGTATGCACATGCATGGATGAGAACACACACACACACACACACACAGCTCACACACCTCACACAAAGACGTCATCAAAAACATACCTGAGGACTGACTGTGCACACTTCCAATTCCAAACAATCTTGAGGCAGAGGCTGGAGGATCATGACTTTGAATTTGAGCTACATAGTGAGTTGTAGGCCAGGCTGGGCTACAGAGTGAAAATCCTGTATCAAACAAGAATAAAAATAGAAACAGATTTAAAAAATGAAAATACAACTTCAAAAATAAAACATAAAGATTACAAGTATAGATTAGTGGCAGAGCACATGGGCTTGAACCCTAGCATGACCAAAATAAAACAAAAAGGAAAGCACAAGGAAATAAAAATAAATCATGGACTTACTAGCCCAATTCAAACCACCTTGCCAACCAAGTCAGAGCTGGGCCTGGTCATACAGGCTGTATCCCAGCTTCTCAGAATGATCTCACATTCAAAGCCACCATGAGCAACTTAGTGAAACCCTGGCTCAGGTAAAAAATAACAAACAAGTTGGAGATAGAGCTCAGTGCTTGTTTAGCTTGTGTCCTAGATTCAATTACCAGTGCAGCCAAAAAGGAAGAGAAAAGAATGTGAAGCCAGGAAACTAACGAGAAAAGATTCATATATATTAAATATTCTAGTTCTGTTCTGAATAGTATCTTTAGACACCAAAGATTTTCCTTAATAAGCAAATTTTGGGCAAAGGAAGTGAGTGCCACTTCCAGTGGCTTCCGGTAAGACAGTCAGATAAGGAAGGAAAGGCAAACTTACCGAGGTCCTTCAGCTTCTGTGCGTTGAGTTTGCCTGCACGTTTCTTTTCCACAACTGAAAAACCAAAGGATGGAATTCTGTGAAAGAGGCGAAATGCTTTTACAACAAACTGCTCATCATCAACCAGACAGTAGGAGTTTTCTTCTGTGTTTAACAAGATAGTTCGTCCCTGTCCTTTGGGAGGGCCGTCCGTTTCGTTCACATGTGAAAACCCTTTTAGTTCCTCCACAGGACACTGGTCAGCTGTAGGCACTATCTCATGGACCACATAAGGAAAAACCAGCTCTGTGTGGGAGAGCTCCATGGTTCTCCAGATGAAGTCCCGAAGCCCTACAGGGCCGTAGATCTCAATAGGCTGCCGTGCGACCACAGAGCCGCTCTGCAGGCTGATGGTGCAGAGGAGGCCCGGGAGGCCAAAGAAGTGGTCCCCATGAAGATGTGTGATGAAGATCTTGGTAATTCTCCCTTTTGATTGAGACAGAGAAAAGTATTAGGATGATTTTCAGAAATAAAAGACAAAACAAAACTATTTGATTCAACATCCCCAGCCCTCAGCGTGAAGCTGGATGTTAGCCTTGTACACACAGGGCAGTTGCTCTGCCACTGCGCTGCCACTAAGGAACACCCTCAGTTCCACAGACAAAGCAATTTAAAACAAGCCTAAGAACTTATATAAAAAGCAGTAAGCTGAAATTGGACCTTCTGTGTGTTACCATCCACTTACTCATTCCTTTCATCCTGCTGCGTGACTCCAGAAAAAGAGAGATAGGTTTTATGATGCTCTATGGTCTTGTTGGTTGCTTGGTTTTCTGTATGTTTTCTGTATGTTTGTGGGGTGTGCATGTGGTGTTGTGTGTGTAGTCTGTGCACATGAATAGGTAGCTATACATGCATGTAGAGGTGTTTGGGTGACTTCTTCTACTGCTCCCTACTTTCATCTTAAGACAGGCTCTCAGCCAGGCGGTGGTGGCACACACCTTTAATCCCAGCACTCGGGAGGCAGAGGCAGGCGGATTCTGTGAGTTCGAGACCAGCCTGGTCTACAAGAGCTAGTTCCAAGACAGGCTCCAAAATCACAGAGAAACCCTGTCTCGAAAAACCAAAAAAAAAAAAAAAAAAAAAAAAAGACAGGCTCTCTTACAAACCAGAAGCTCACCATTTTGACCAGGCTGGATGATCAGTGAGTTCCCAGGCTCTGCTTCCCTGACTACCCACTAATGCTGGGGTTAAAGGCACCAGACATGCCCAACTCTTTACAAAGATGTGGGGATTTGAACTCAGGACCTCGAGCTGGACAGCAAGCACTCTTACCCTTGAGACATCTACCCAGCACTACTTGGTTGATTTCTGAGACAAGATCTCACTCTGTAGCCAATGCTAACGTGGAACTCACCATGTAATCCAGGCAGCCTTGAACTTGTGGCAATTCTCCTGCCTTAGCCTCCCAAATGATAGGATTATAGGTCTAAACTACCAGGCCCAGTTCCACCAGATGGTTTAAACAGGATATTATTTTTTCTATGAAAATATTCAAATTACAATGCTTTACAGCTTTCCAAGCATATATTTTCTACATATCCTTATTTTCCAAAGTGAAATATAAAAGTTCATCAAGAGGTCTGGAGCGATGTCTCAGAGGTAAGGAGCACTGACTGCCCTTTCAGAGGTCCTGAGTTCAATTCTCAGTAACCACATTGTGGCTCACAACCATCTGTAATGAGATCTGGTGCCCTCTTCTGGTGTGCAAACACACATGGAGGCAGAATGTTGTAAATAAATCTCAAAAACAAAACACTTGTAGGTCAACTGTTCACTTTAGAAAAAAAAAGTTCATCAAGATAACTAACTAGGCCTCAAGTGTCAAAGTATCTTTCAGCTACACAGTCCGCTGTCGGTCCTCTGAGACATACCAACAGCAAAGTGGAATGTTCTACGGTTCTAACTGACTGCATCAGTCCTAACCCCAAAACTGCCTTTTAAGGTCTCCTTCCTGGATAGGGTCACCAATGAAGACTGAACTATGTGTCCCAGTGAGGATGTGGAGGAAGGACAAAGAGGACAAGGACTGAGGAAGAAAGGAGGAGGAGGAAGAGGAAGATAACTAGAAGAGGAACAGGTGAGAGAAGAGGCGGGTCATGAACACCAGATGCCAGGCTGCAGACTGAAGGCAGATCCCTGATCATACTACGTTAGGGCACATGGGCCCAGCTCCTGTTTCCAGTCTGCATCTACACAACAGCTTTGTCAGTGCACACTGGCTTAGTCATAACTTGATTTAGCTAATGGTAAACTGAATTTACTGCTGGTAAATGGCAGGATGCCACATCAGCATTTTCTGAGATGTACCATGGGCATTTTGAAAGTAACAATCACAAACAGCATATTTCCAGTAGAACAGGCTCAAGGGCCACCTATCTGAAGTATATGATACCATAAAAGTACAGGAGCAGTTTATTGATACCATAAAAGAACAGGAACAATTTATCACACTGTGATTTGTTCTGACAGCAAATGCTCTCAAAGCAAGACTTCCCAGAAGGACTACGCCTAGGCTGCCTAAGCTGCAGTGGCCTAGAACAATAGCTGGCTCAGAGCTATTTTGTATGGTGCTGGGGCTTGAGTCTAGGCTGCCACACACATACTTGGCAAGTGCTCACTGAGCTATACTCCTGGGCTTCTTTTAGCCTTCATATTTTACTGCTTTTTCTTTTTAAAAAAAACTTCAAATGAAAGGATAGTCCTTAAATTTCCCATTTTCCCTTTCCAGGCTGTCTCTTAATATGACCCAAGGACTCTAGAAACAAAAGAACTACAGCAGTTACCGAATCCAGATCCCATGTTGGCCTCAAAAGTGCCAACATCAGGCTTTCTAGGTCTTCTCACTATCTATTGCAAAACAAAGCCAACGCTGAACACAAAACAGCCTGGGAACCCAGAACAAGCGTGGCAAACAAAGTAAGAGAAAAGCTGCTTCCCACAGTTATCAGTTTCAAGAAGGCCAGGCATTTCATTTTTGGGAAATGTGATTTCTGAGAGACAAGGAATGGCAACCACAGTTATGAAAGGTATGAGGAAACCGACAGATGAAGAGTGAAGATCACACCCGATTCCCTTCCCCTAAGCAAAAGGAAGTGGTGGGGAAACACTGCCCACAGAGAGGCAGAACACTGCGCATCCTTAGGTGGACATGACGGTGCAATTAAATCTGCTGTTCTACAGTATGTGATAAATACACTGCTCAGCCAAAAGCATCGAATGTAGTTAATGTTGAGTAACTTGTGGCTCCATTTAGGCAAATTACACGCACTTCTATACATATTCACACCATCACCACGTCTGTAATTATAGAATGTTCCTGTGGGAGCTAGGAACGTAGGTGCTGTGGGGGAGTGTTTGTCTATCATTCATGAAGTCCTGAGTTCACGCCCCAGTACTACAGGGGAAAAAAGGCAGGAGGGTTAATAATCAAAGTCATGGGCTACATAACAAGCTCAAAGCCTCATGATTACATGAAACCCTGCCTCCAAGAAAAGAGAGGTTTTGGGGGGTGTCTATGTGAGAAACACTTGGGCTTTTCTTATTTACATACACCTTTTAGTTTTGTTTTATTTTAATTTCTTCAATAAAAAATATGTATTCAAAAATGTTATAATTAAGAAGTTTTGTTTCTTTGAAACAAGGTCTCATGTAGCTCAGGCTTTACAAAAACAGAGGCTAACCATGAACTCCTAATCCTCCTGCTTCTACCACCTAAGTACCGGGCTAACAGGAATGTACTACTAGAGCAGCCTAACCAAATGGTTTTCTTCCTTCCCCTTCCTCCCTTCAGCTCCAGCGCGCACGCGCGCACACACACACACACACACACACACACACACACACACACACACACACACGCCAGACCTGGTACCACAAGCCTACTGTTCCAACTACTGGGAAAGTTGAATCAGGAAGACCACAAATTCAAGGCCTTCCTGACTACTGAGTGAATTCAAGGACAGTCAATGGGTAACAGCAAATTCTTACCTCAAAATAAAAAGTACTA